>NC_092230.1:25116937-25189748 GCF_036320965.1 Panulirus ornatus | reverse complement strand
CATCTCTGCTAATTTTCTGGCGCTCCATCCCCAATACAACGGTCAAATTATATTCAGTACTAACTCTGACCGGATGAAGCGAACTGAAAGAACCGCTGCAAAGTTGGTATTTGACATGGAAGTGCGAGAGTGATGCGAACTGAGCGCCGAATCCGCAAACTACATCGGGTAAGCATAATCTGAAGCGTAATATATATATATTACCAGTACTGAAAAATCTAAATCACAATATGTACAAATTACATGTTTCAACTAAACTTATGCCAAGACTGTTGATAAGATTAAAAAAATAGCTTTAGTCATGCAGTAACAGTCTTGACCTGACATCCTTAACCGGTCAGGTCACTTCCCATTCCATGTTCCTTGGGTCAACAATTCCACGTTCCTCAGTGTGATGTTAATTTGAGCTTCATATTAATTTCGCCTCTCTGTATCCTTGATAATGATTGAAAATATGGTTATATATATATATATATATATATATATATATATATATATATATATATATATATATATATATATATATATATATATCTCGGAAAGCAAAAATGGGTATGTTTGAAGGAATAGTGGTTCCAACAATGTTGTATGGTTGCGAGGCGTGGGCTATGGATAGAGTTGTGCGCAGGAGGATGGATGTGCTGGAAATGAGATGTTTGAGGACAATGTGTGGTGTGAGGTGGTTTGATCGAGTGAGTAACGTAAGGGTAAGAGAGATGTGTGGAAATAAAAAGAGCGTGGTTGAGAGAGCAGAAGAGGGTGTTTTGAAGTGGTTTGGGCACATGGAGAGAATGAGTGAGGAAAGATTGACCAAGAGGATATATGTGTCGGAGGTGGAGGGAACGAGGAGAAGAGGGAGACCAAATTGGAGGTGGAAAGATGGAGTGGAAAAGATTTTGTGTGATCGGGGCCTGAACATGCAGGAGGGTGAAAGGAGGGCAAGGAATAGAGTAAATTGGAGCGATGTGGTATACCGGGGTTGACGTGCTGTCAGTGGATTGAATCAAGGCATGTGAAGCGTCTGGGGTAAACCATGGAAAGCTGTGTAGGTGTGTATATTTGCGTGTGTGGACGTATGTATATACATGTGTATGGGGGGGGGGTTGGGCCATTTCTTTCGTCTGTTTCCTTGCGCTACCTCGCAAACGCGGGAGACAGCGACAAAGTATAATAAATAAATAAAATAATATATATATATATATATATATATATATATATATATATATATATCATTTTTATTGATTTATTTTGCTTTGTCGCTGTCTCCCGCGTTACCGAGGTAGCGCAAGGAAACAGACGAAAGAATGGCTCAACCCACCCACATACACATGTATATACATACACATCCACACACGCAATATATACATACCTATACATCTCAACGTATACATATATATATACACACACAGACATATACATATATACAAATGCACAAAATTCATAGTCTGCCTTTATTCATTCCCATCGCCACCCTGCCACACATGAAAATAACCACCCTCTCCCCCCAAATGTGCGCAAGGTAGCGCTAGGAAAAGACAACAAAGGCCACTTTCGTTCACAGTCAGTCTCTAGCTGTCAAGTAATAATGCACCGAAACCACAGCTCCATATATATATATATATATATATATATATATATATATATATATATATATATATATATATATATATATATATATATATAACTGTTTATCTATTCATTCATTTATATATATGCAAGCATAAAGTAGGAGAGCTAGTGGGGCAGTAAACCGCCCATGAGATACTGCTACAAAAACATTGGGGGTCCAATTAGTGGTGCCATTGTCACACTCTTGCCCCTGCTCTCTTGTTGCAGTGCTCCACGATGCCCACTCATAAACAAGGCAACTTGGATGCCTCTTTTACATAACTCACCTCCTCATGACTTTAACTACATGCGCTGTGCGATGGACGAGGTCCTTGATCCCGCGCACTACCTCACACCTTCCTTTTCCCCCTCTCCTTGCACTCGACCCTTACACCTTGTGACACTTTCTGAGGATGTTGGTGCTGGTAGAAGCGTCGAGGTGGCTTGCTAAGAATCCCCGGGTCTTGTGGTCATCCTGCTGACAATGAGAGGGGTGGAGATCAGCCTGCAGTATTGGCTTCACACACAGCTCTGGCCTCTCTCTCTCTCTCTCTCTCTCTCTCTCTCTCTCTCTCTCTCTCTCTCTCTCTCTCTCTCTCTCTCCATTCACTTAACAAACACCTGCGGATATAGAAAGTAAATTTTCTTCCTCGGAAGACCTATTCTATCCAAGATTTCTAACTTCCTACGTCTTGCACAGTATGTCTCCCTATTCCTACTTAACTGTGGCCAGTAGTAGTGTTTCCGTTCTAAGGGTGTAGCATGTGTCTGGTGTAACACAAACACACTTGTTGCTCGCTTACCTTGCGCATCTCAAATCTTGAAATGTTAACTCCATCTGGCTCTAAAATCCATGCCAATTTTCCATCGTTTTCGTTTGCTTCACTACCTGTTCTCATCACTGGACTGTCACATTCTTCAAATATCTTAGCTGACACGAGGCTATGTTATCCCCTTCCCTACATACTGAGGCCGTCTGTACAAGGGATTCAACATACGCCAAACAGGTGGGTTAATTCCTCCCATACTACTAATATGGCAAGGGTTACTCCTGGTCCAAGCAATCCGGAACATCATACGAGCAATTCTACACTCGCTGGTGAACGCCACTGGCCACCAAATGTCTTCTGCAATCTCTCTCTCTCTCTCTCTCTCTCTCTCTCTCTCTCTCTCTCTCTCTCTCTCTCTCTCTCTCTCTTTACTTCACCTCTCCCTTTCCTTGGCTTCGCAACCTAGTCCTCGACCCTCTGAGGGCCTTTACGTAAACCGTCTTCTAACAGTTTTTCTCAACACCTTCTACTCTCCCAAATACCCTCTCTCGCTGCCTGTCATGCACTCTTGAAGGAAGGCTTAAATGAGACGATATGTAATTAATTTTTTTCGTCGACCTTCTTTAGAATTACTTGCGTTTCTTACATGATGATTTTCCATATACACAATACAGAGAGAAGTTTAATGCTGCAGATATGAGGGCAAATACAGGTCTTCCTCCTCAGAGGTTCTTTATTTTTCTCATGTAAGTGATGAACTCTATTGTTACGAGTTCACACAGACCAGAGGCCGGCCACAGAGAATCGTGCGTGGGTAAACAACCCTTTCTTTTTCTCTGATGTCTCTGAGGTTTTACTTCAATTTAAAACCGTCACAAGTCTAACCATAAAGTCCAACAAACATAAAACACAAACATCTGACTGATCCTCCCGTGGACAGAACTTATCATATTCATGCCATCTTTCCTCCTCTTCCCGTCTTAATAACAATATATACGTCTCTTTCACTATGAGTGACAATCTCTCTCTCTCTCTCTCTCTCTCTCTCTCTCTCTCTCTCTCTCTCTCTCTCTCTCTCTCTCTCTCTCTCTCATATTATATACTGCACCGTCCAAAGTCTACTCCATTATTTACGGTACACTCCTTGTGACGTGGTTCGATCTGAACACTGCAGGACAGAGTGAGGTGTGGACGCTTGGGTATTTGGCCTTCACTGAGGCCTAAGTACTAGCCGGGGTCATCAAGGCCGTCAAGGTCAACTTACAAGAACGTTTAACACCTGAACAAGGTGTGACAAGATGATTCAATTTCAATATTTTATTCCCTGACAGAGGAACGGGATCCTAGTACTGTCACTAGGTATACCCCTGTATTGTCCTTAATTCTTCTAACACCATATACACTTAGTAGGGTATGGCCCAAGTTGCTGGGGAAATGAATTAGCGTGTGGGTTTTACAGTGGAGGAGTTCAACTGTAGTGGGGAATGAAATGTAATAGTGTAGGAGATACGCCGTGGGTGAGGGACACGGGAAAACGGGAATTATAATATGAAGATAAATCTTGCGGTAGGCAAATGTGGCGCAACGAGAGAGTAGGGACATACTGCGTGGTGCATGGTTACATCTAGCATTCATTCATCAACCCATATTCTGCAGTCTGGCTATGAGCGCAGCCAAATTTTTTCTAGGGTGGGGGAGGGGAAGAGTTGGCTTTGAAAAAATAATGTCAGGCATACGGTTAGCAAACAGATGCATATATATATATATATATATATATATATATATATATATATATATATATATATATATATATATGGGAAGGGGATTAAGAATACTTCCCACGTATTCCCTGCGTGTCGTAGAGGGCGACTAAAAGGGGAGGGAGCGGGGGGCTAGAAATCCTCCCCTCTCGTTTTTTTTTTTTTTTTTAATTTTCCAAAAGAAGGAACAGAGGGGGCCAGGTGAGGATATTCCAAAAAAGGCCCAGTCCTCTGTTCCTAACGCTACCTCGCTAACGCGGGAAATGGCGAATAGTTTAAAAGAAAAAGAAAAAGAAAGATATATATATATATATATATATATATATATATATATATATATATATATATATATATATATATATATATATATATATATATATCTTCATTGTTATTTTGCTTTGTCGCTGTCTCCCGCGTTAGCGAGGTAGCGCAATGAAACAGACGAAAGAATGGCCCAACACACCCACATACACATGCATATACATACACGTCCACACACGCAAATATACATACCAATACATCTCAATGTACACATATATATACACACACAGACACATACATATATACACATGTACATAATTCATACTATCTGCCTTTATTCATTCCCATCGCCACCTCGCCACACATGGAATAACATCCCCCTCCCCCCTCATGTGTTCGAGGTAGCGCTAGGAAAAACAACAAAGGTCCCATTCGTTCACACTCAGTCTCTAGCTGTCATGTAATTATGCACCGAAACCACAGCTACCTTTCCACATCCAGGCCCTACACAACTTTCCATGGTTTACCCCACACGCTTCACATGCCCTGGTTCAATCCATTGACAGCACGTCGACCCCGGTATACCACATCGTTCCAATTCACTCTATTCCTTGCACGCCTTTCACCCTCCTGCATGTTCAGGCCCCGGTCACTCAAAATCTTTTTCACCATCTTTCCTCCTCCAATTTGGTCCCCCATTTCTCCTCGTTCCCTCCACCTCTGACACATATATCCTCTTGGTCAGTCTTTCCTCACTCATTCTCTCCATGTGACCAAACCATTTCAAAACACTCTCTTCTGCTCTCTCAACCACACTCTTTTTATTACCACACATCTCTCTTACCCTATTATTACTTACTCGATCAAACCACCTCACACCACATATTGTCCTCAAACATCTCATTTCCAGCACATCCACCCACCTGCGCACGACTCTATCCATAGCCCACGACTCGCAACCATACAACATTGTTGGAACCACTATTCCTTCAAACATACCCATTTTTGCTTTCCGAGATAATGTTCTCGACTTCCACACATTCTTCAAGGCTCCCAGAATTTTCGCCCCCTTCCCCATCCTATGATTCACTTCCGCTTCCATGGTTCCATCCGTTGCCAAATCTACTCCCAGATATCTAAAACACTTCACTTCCTCCAATTTTTCTCCATTCAAACTTACCTCCCAATTGACTTGACCCTCAACCCTACTGTACCTAATAACCTTGCTCTTATTCACATTTACTCTCAACTTTCTTCTTTCACACACTTTACCAAACTCAGTCACCAGCTTCTGCAGTTTCTCACATGAATCAGCCACCAGCGCTGTATCATCAGCGAACAACAACTGACTTCCCAAGCTCTCTCATCCACAACAGACTGCATACTTGCCCTTCTTTCCAAAACTCTTGCATTCACCTCCCTAACACATATATATATATATATATATATATATATATATATATATATATATATATATATATATATATATATATATATATGTTTATGGATGGGGTTGTTAGGGAGGTGAATGCAAGAGTTTTGGAAAGAAGGGCAAGTATGAAGTCTGTTGTGGATGAGAGAGCTTGGGAAGTGAGTCAGTTGTTGTTCGCTGATGATACAGCGCTGGTGGCTGATTCATGTAAGAAACTGCAGAAGCTGGTGACTGAGTTTGGTAAAGTGTGTGAAAGAAAGTTAAGAGTAAATGTGAATAAGAGCAAGGTTATTAGGTACAGTAGGGTTGAGGGTCAAGTCAATTGGGAGGTAGGTTTGAATGGAGAAAAACTGGAGGAAGTAAAGCGTTTTAGATATCTGGGAGTGGATCTGGCAGCAGATGGAACCATGGAAGCGGAAGTGAATCATAGGGTGGGGGAGGGGGCGAAAATTCTGGGAGCCTTGAAGAATGTTTGGAAGTCGAGAACATTATCTCGGAAAGCAAAAATGGGTATGTTTGAAGGAATAGTGGTTTCAACAATGTTGTATGGTTGCGAGGCGTGGGCTATGGATAGAGTTGTGCGCAGGTAGGTGGATGTGCTGGAAATGAGATGTTAGAGGACAATATGTGGTGTGACGTGGTTTGATCGAGTAAGTAATAATAGGGTAAGAGAGATGTGTGGAAATAAAAAGAGTGTGGTTGAGAGAGCAGAAGAGGGTGTTTTGAAATGGTTTGGTCACATGGAGAGAATGAGTGAGGAAAGATTGACCAAGAGGATATACGTGTCAGAGGTGGAGGGAACGAGGAGAAGTGGGAGACCAAATTGGAGGTGGAAAGATAGAGTGAAAAAGATTTTGAGTGATCGGGGCCTGAACGTGCAGGAGGGTGAAAGGCGTGCAAGGAATAGAGTGAATTGGAACGATGTGGTATACCGGGGTCGACGTGCTGTCAATGGATTGAACCAGGGCATGTGAAGCGTCTGGGGTAAACCATGGAAAGTTGTGTGGGGCCTGGATGTGGAAAGGGAGCTGTGGTTTCGGTGCATTATTACATGACAGCTAGAGACTGAATGTGAACGAATGGGGCCTTTGTTGTCTTTTCCTAGCGCTACCTCGCACACATGAGGGGGGAGGGGGTTGTTATTCCATGTGTGGCGAGGTGGCGATGGGAAAAAAAAAAGGCAGACAGTATGAATTATGTACATGTGTATATATGTATATGTCTGTGTGTGTGTATACATGTATACGTTGAGATGTATAGGTATGTATATTTACGTGTGTGGACGTGTATGTATATACATGTGTGTGGGCGGGTTGGGACATTCTTTCGTCTGTTTCCTTGCGCTACCTCGCTAACGCGGGAGACAGCGACAAAGCAAAATAAATAGATATAAATGAATATATATATATATATATATATATATATATATATATATATATATATATATATATATATATATATATATCTTGCTTTGTCGCTGTCTCCCGCATTAGCGAGGTAGCGCAAGGAAACAGACAAAAGAATGGCCCAACCCACCCACATACACATGTATATACATACACGTCCACACACGTAAATATACATACCTATACATCTCAACGTATACATATATATACACACACAGACATATACATATATACACATATACATAATTCATACTGTCTGCCTTTATTAATTCCCATCGACACCCCGCCACACATGAAAGAACAACCCCCTCCTCCCTCATGTGCGCGAGGTAGCGCTAGGAAAAGACAACAAAGGTCACATTCGTTCACACTTAGTCTCTAGCTGTCATGTAATAATGCACCGAAACCACCGCTCCCTTTCCACATCCAGGCCCCACAGAACTTTCCATGGTTTACCGCAGGCGCTTCACATGCCCTGGTTCAATCCATATATATATATATATATATATATATATATATATATATATATATATATAATATATATATATATATATATATATATATATATATATATATATATATATATATATATATATATATATATATATATCTAAGGGAGCAATCCATATGTTCATTCAAGGTATGATTTATATATACAAAGCACAGGAAAGTTATTGTGACTGACGGGGTTTTGGCAAAGACGATACCTGCAGTATACAAACTCCCAGTGTGTATGGTTATTCAAATATGGGTGAGGAGAATCAGGCAAGTCACAAAACTGAGCTGACGGTCCTGTAATATAAACTACGGAGATACAACGACACATACATACATTACTCGTTTTGTCAGTACACACAATATAGCACAAAAACCAGAGTGATATACGAGTCAAATTTCTGGGGTGGGTGGACGGGTCTCAAGGGTTCTGTAATTAGAAGGGCAAGGAAGGCGAACCGGGCGGTGCATGAGCCAGTCACAGGGCAGGACTGAGGGCCCTGCATATTAATTCAATAGAGAGACGCACTCATTATGGGATAGTGTCAATACAGAGAGCAAATCAGGGAGGCCGGGTTATCGTACGCGGACCGAGGGAATACAGCAGCGCATGAGACAAGTGAACACAACAAATGTGGCGGGGTCGGTACGAAAGCCGCCCGTCCACGGTCAGCTGACCTCACACTACTGGCACTCCAGTCACACTCTCGGTGCTCTGGTCATACTAACGGTCTGGTGGTCACACTATACGTAGCCCTGGTCACACTGCTGGTGCTCTGGTCACACTAAATGTCTAGTAGTCACACTACAGGTAGCCCTGGTCACACTGCTGGTGCTCTGGTCACACTAAATGTCTAGTAGTCACACTACAGGTAGCCCTGGTCACACTGCTGGTGCTCTGGTAATACTGCCGGTGTAGCAGGCACACTGCTAGTATTCCAGGAGTATTACTGGTACCCAAGACATATCAGTGGTAACTTGGTCACACTGCTGGTCAAGAGGTCATACAACAGGTAGTCTGGTCACACTTATGATAGTCTATTCACACTAATGGCATCCTGGTCACAATGCGAACAGCGGGATCACAATGCTGGTAAACTGGTTACTAGTGTCATACTTACAAGGCTGGCAGACACGTCACATCAATGGTTGGCCAGTCACACTGCAGACAGTCTGGTCACACTACTATTAACTTTAGACAAATTAATCCCGGTCTGGTCACACTGTTGGTCATCTGGTCACACTACTGGAGGTTAGGTCACACTGCCGGTAATCTGGTCACATTACTGGTGGTCTGGTCACACTGCTAGGCGACCTCATATCACTAGTAGTGTAGTTACACCACTAGTAGCCTAGTTACACCACAAACGGCTTGGCCACACCACCAATAACCTGGCCACACCACTAGTGGTCTGGCCACACCACCAATAGCATGGCCACACTACCAGTAGTAGCCTGGCCACACCACTGGTGGCCTGGTTACACAGCTGGTGGTCTGGCCATACCACCAATAGCCTGGCCACACTACCATTAGTCTGGCTACACTGGTAGTAGCCTGGCCACACTACCAGTAGCCTGATCACACGGCTAGTAGCCTGGCCACACTATCAGTAGCCTGGCCACACTACCAGTAGCCTGATCACACTGCTAGTAGCCTGGCCACACTATCAGTAGCCTGGCCACACCACCAGTAGCCTGGCCACACCACTGGTGGCCTGGTTACACAGCTGGTGGTCCGGTGTGAGCGGTGGGGAGCACGTCTGGAGTACGGAGTACACTGTGTATAAGCATCTGAGCCAGACTGATCGTATCGCTGGGTCTGACGCGGGTACAGAAAGCCCTTGGCTAATACTTATGCACATACGATCACAACAAATAATTTATACTGCCATAAATTTTAACGCATCTGATAACTCAAAAGCTCACCCTTTAAACGGTCAGGAATATTCCCGAGTGAATACTATAATATTCGGTCGTGTTCTTCAGGGGATTATGGGGGGGTGGTGGTGTTGTGGTAACGGTCGTTACTGTTGATGGGAAAGAATATAATAAATGGAGTTAAATTTCTCGATATTTGTGTAGAGAAGCTAAGAAGGCTTGATATTCTTAGCTTCTTCGGTGTGACCACGCGTGGTAAACGAATGTGATAATAAAGGAGGGTTTAGGGGAAGCGTACACCTATTGTGAAGGAGAAGACATAGACGAGGAGGGTGAGGATCTCCCCCTCCCAGCCCTGGTCGTCTTCCCCATACCGACGTCACCAACCACTGCCACAACCATCAACACTACTTCCATAACCATCACCACCACTGCCACAACCATCACCACCACGGCCGGAACCATTACCAACACTGCCGTAAACCATTACCATCACCACCGTAGCATCACCACCACTGCCGCAGCCATCATCATTGCCGCAGCCATCACCAACAGTGTCACAACCATCACCACCACAGCCATCACCACCACTGCCACAACCATCGCCAACACTTCCGCAAGTCTCACCACCACTGCCGCAGCCATCACCAACAGTGTCACAACCATCGCCACCAGTGCCACAACCATCACCACCACAGCCATCACCATCACCACCACAACCATCGCCACCACTGCCACAACCATCGCCACCACTGCCACAACCATCGCCAACACTTCCACAACTCTCACCACCACTGCCGCAGCCACCACTTCATTCTCACACCAATCATAATTCCTCTCACGTGGAGAAAGTCATTTCAATGTATTTGGAAAGTGTGTGTCTGGCAGTGTGGACAAGTGGCTCGCGCGCCTGATGATGGCTCGCTGAAGACGAAGGTCGTTCCCCTGACGACTGGTAGAGGAAGCTCACAGCGACTCCACGACACAAGAGGTGAACACAGCTTGTAACCTTAGGCATCGACCGCCGCAGACCAAATCGCAGACCCAACCTTCAGCAACAACGCGCGACGCATTCCCTGAAGACTTCGAACTTTGACTGTGAATGCAGGATCTACCGCTTGTGCGCACTCAAGAAACAAGGCAAAATGTGCGGTTTCCTCAGTAAGTAGACGAAAGAGGAATAAATGAGGCATCGAAATAATAAGACAATTGGGAAACTACATTTCCGTAAACAACAGCGTGAAGTCTGGGTAGTACATCGCACACAGCAGTAAGCTCGTGTGCAGCGTCAGTGTGGCCGCCGGATTTACTTCACACATGTGATTGCATGAGTAAGAGACACCGACCGACTCGCTCCACAACACATAGTAAAGTTTTTCTTTTGTTACGGTAGCCCACATGGTTATTATCATTATTATTATCATTATTATTATTATTATTATTATTATTATTATTATTATTATTATTATTATTATCATACTTTCGCTGTCTCCCGCGTTTGCGAGGTAGCGCAAGGAAATAGACGAGAGAATGGCCCAACCCACCCACATACACATGTATATACATACACGCCCACACACGCACATATACGTACCTATACATTTCAACATATACATACATATACATACACAGACAAAATACATATACACATGTACATATTCATACTTGCTGCCTTCATCCATTCTCGTCGCCACTCCGCCACACATGAAATGACAGCCCCCTCCCCCCGCATGCGCGCGAGGTAGCACTAGGAAAAGACAACAAAGGCCACATTCGTTCACACTCAGTCTCTAGCTGTCATGAGTAATGCACCGAAACCACAGCTCCCTTTCCACATCCAGGCCCCACAAAACTTTCCATGGTTTACCCCAAACGCTTCACATGCCCTGGTTCAATCCATTGACAGCACGTCGACCCCGGTATACCACATCATTCCAATTCACTCTATTCCTTGCACGCCTTTCACCCTCCTCTATGTTCAGGCCCCGATCGCTCAAAATCTTTTTCACTCCATCCTTCCCCCTCTAATGTGGTCTTCCACTTCTCGTTCCCTCCACCTTTGACACATATATCCTCTTTGTCGATCGCTCAGAATCTTTTTCACTCAATCCTTCCCCCTTTTATTTGGTCTCTCACTTCTCGTTCCCTCCACCTTTGACACATATATCCTCTTTGTCAATCTTTCCTCACTCATTCTCTCCCAATGACCAAACCATTTCAATACACCCTCTTCTGCTCTATTAACCAAACTCTTTTTTTTCAAAACACATCTCTCTTACCCTTTCATTACTTACCCGATCAAACTACCTTAAATCACATAATGTCCTCAAACATCTCATTTCCAACACATCCACACTCCTCCGCACAATCATATAACATTGCTGGAACCACTATTCCTTCAAACATACCCATTTTCGCTTTCCGAGATAATGTTCTCGGCTTCCACACATTCTTCAACGCTCCCAAACCTTCGCCCCTCCCCCACCATGTGACTCACTTCCGTTTCCATGGTTCCATCCGCCGCTAAATCCACTCCCAAATATCTAAAATACTTCACTTCCTCCAGTTTTTCTCCATTCAAACTTACTTGTCCCTCCACCCTAATGAACCTAATAACCTTGCTCTTATGCACATTTAATCTCAGCTTCCTTCTTTCACACACTTTACTAAACTCAGTCACCAACCTCTGCAGTTTCTCATCCGAATCAGCCACCAGCGCCGTATCATCAGCGAACAACAACTGACTCACTTCCCAAGCTCTCCCATCCACAACAGATTGCATACTTGCCCCTCTCTCCAAAACTCTTGCATTCACCTCCCTAACAACCCCATCCATAAACAAATCAAACAACCATGGAGACATTACGCACCCCTGCCGCAAACCGACATTCCATCACTTTCCTCTCTTCCAACTCGTACACATGCCTTATCCTCGCTAAAAACTTTTCACTACTTCTAGCAACTTACCTCCCCTACCATATACTCTTAATACCTTCCACAGAGCATCTCTATCAACTTTATCATATGCCTTCTCCAGATCCATAAATGCTACATACAAATCTATCTGTTTTTTTTAAGTATTTCTCACATACATTCTTCAAAGCAAACACTTGAGCCACACATCCTGTTCCACCTCCGAAACCACACTGCTCTTCCCCAGTCTGATGCTCTGTACATGCCTTCACCCTTCCAATCAATACCCTCTCATATAATTTCCCAGGAATACTCAACAGACTTATACCTCTGTAATTTGAACACTTACCTTTATCCCCTTTAGCCCATATAGATATATATATATATATATATATATATATATATATATATATATATATATATATATATATATATATATATATATATATCACTCCACTGCCCCTTTTATGAGTCAACTACAGTTTCAAGGCTACACTTCAATCATAAGCTGGGTAATGATGCATTCCTTCTGGTGCGAGAAGTTCCTCGACAAGCCTGTGTACCCCCTTCCGTCGAACTCAGGTGGCCCATGTGTGATACATGGTTAGCCACGCTAACACCTATACCATGGAAGCTCACATACTGTACATGCTTCATTTAGTCTATCAAATATGCTGAACAACTTGAGAATATAATCTACTATACATTCACTGGAAATGACCATTTAATATCTAAAGTTATTCGTTTACCATGGAACTGTGAAAGAATCGTATATAACATGATTTAAGGAAGTTTGTTTTTCCACACACACGCTTTCTCTCCGAGCTGAGAGCGGTGTGTTTATGTTGTGTTCAAGAAGCTGGCAACGTTTTCCGGGAACGTTCAGTCCAGCGAGTGAGGTTCTGGGGCACACACACACACACACACACACACACACACACACACACACACACACAAAACACTGTTACGCAATGATAGACATCTTATGGAACAAATATCTATGTAAATATAACTCTACTACTACAGCAACCACTACTACTACCATCACTCCTACTACTATTACAAGAACAATTACCTTCAACAACTGCAAACTACAACACGCGCTACTAATATACAACAACCACCAACTACAACAACAGATACTACTACTATATAACAACCATCACCAACAACAACAACCACTACTAGTACTACTACTGCTACAACAACAACTACTACAACTATAATCACTACTCCCACTACTGTTTTTGTCGTCGCTGGTTCTACTGCTCTTACCTTCTCGAACAATACAACAACTACATTACCAGTGCTCTACAATACATTCTCTTAAAGTACTACTGATTCTACTATTATTGGTACTACTTTATCTTTAGCAACATTACTAATGCTACCATTACTAGAAAGTCTTTATTACCCCCCACTACAACTGGCAGGCCTTCTACTCCTTCTTCAGTTATTTCAATAATGATAACGTTGATGATATTGATAAGTTACCGTTACTGAATGCGTTACCAGTGTTCAGTCCTGCTACGTTACTAGCACCACCCTACCCACTAACAGATCTTCCTCCAGCAAGCTGTTCCTGTTGTATGTGTAGGTGATACTGCTAACGCTGTTGCTGTGTGTCTGTCGATGCAACATAAATGAACTGGTTGCATCGATGAGATCCTCTGGGATTCATCTGTGATCAATGGCAATTAGCTCTGATATCAGTCACGACAATTTCTCTACGAATAAACCAAGTTTCCAGAACCACCTGAATCAACAAGTGCTCGGATGACTGCACCACTCTGAAGCAAAATCTTGCCAAACCTTCTGCACACGCGGCTCTTAATAATCCCGGGTTGTTACCTTCTAAACGACCCTCAAACAGCCAGCCTCACACCTGTCGGTAGAACGGTTGGTGACCCGAGAGAGAGGCAATCTTCGCGACCTCTACCTTGGGAAGCTTCACCCTTAAGTAAACTCATAACAAAACACAATGAGGCAGTGTGGCTTAGATCGTGACCGCAGGGAAGAAAGTCTGACACCTGAATACCATGATGCGACCCTTGAACACAACGTTATGACCCTCGTGTACGATTGGCTGGTCTTTGACCTGACCCTCATGAGGGTCACGCCAAAGACCAGGCCATCATACCCAAGATTTGCACCATCCGGCTCCAGGAGGTCGAGCTAAGACCCATAACGCTGGAATCTCATGCATCCCAGAAAGGGCAGTTTACCTTTTTCTGTCCCCCTGGAGCAACACGAATTTTGCATCCCCGGCGCAGGAGAGCACGGTGCGGAAACACCGAGGCAGAATCCCTGGGGGGTTTGAGAGCTGTTGCGAAAGTCTGTGGACATGTTGGAGGTCGGAGGAGCTGGGCGGGTGATGGCGGCTCCTGATACCCCAGCGAGTACGACAGAAAGTTGGCCGTAGACGATTCCGCAGAGATACCCTGCCAACCCGGACGGCTGGCCCCGCTCAGCTCTTGCTTGTGTTGCTGCTACTGCCGGTGCTCCCCGCGGTGGGCTTCCTCTGTTGCAACTAGTTTTTGTTTTCGTCCCTGGTAGCTACCTACATAGTTGCTGCTGGTGCTGGTGCCCTCCACTTGCTGGACCCTGGTGGTGGTGCTACTAACCGGTGGTGGTATGATGCTACTGGTGGTTGAGGTGCTCCTGTTGCTGCTACTGGTGATGGCAATGGTAGTGATGTTAATGCTACTCGTGCTTATGTTTCTGTTACTGGTGGTGGAGGTGCTCCTATTCCTGCTACTGGTAATGATGGTGGCGCTACTGACGGAGGTAGCGTCATGTTAATGCTACTCGTGTTCGTGTTCCTGCTACTTTTAAAGGTGTTGACCATAATCCTCCAACTGATGCTAATAGCGGTGGCATTTTTGTTGTGCTCAATATGATACGCTACCAGATTTTTTTTCTGTTTTGCACCACATATGCTCATCTTGTTACACGGGGCAGAAAAAAAGGATTTCAGAAGCCGTAAAGGCTTTTGTAACACGCTCCTAAAGGGAGGATGAATATAACAACAGATACAGTAAAGTTCATTCATACCAAAGTCTTCCCATATAACAGACTTATCTAACAGACGCAGAAAGTGGAAACAACCTCAGAATATCATTTGTGTCGTCATTAACAACAATAAGGTCTTCGTTAGGATCGGCGGTAAAGGGTCCAATGTTTACAACAAAAGACACATTCCTATTATCTGCTATTCAGTAGTATCCTAATCCTATGGACAAAAGGAGCTTTAGGACATATGCAGCTTCTAATTCTAACTGAAGACTTAATCAATGCTACACAAACATGGGTGACAAAAATAAAAGCCCATCAGAGTACTAAATACAAGATTGATTAAGAATAAAGTAAACGGTAAAACTTGTAAGAAACTTCGAGTGTGAGACACACGAAGCTACACCACACCACACAGGAGTTACACCAAGTTCGTAGCTTAGAAGGTCAGTTGGCCTGCGCCTGCTAGGCTGACGACTCCACACCAGAGTTCCTCGGCAGAGTTCAAACTTGTATACAACTCAGGGAGCTGGTGATGGCGATGACGGACGACAAGGTTTTAAACACAGGATCATGGCTAAACATATCTCGACAGACATGCCAAATAAGACAACGGCTGAAAATAACCTAGTGTCATACGACCATCCTGAGACTGAAAACATTAAAATCTGGGAAGGGGCTGATTTATGAGCTGGTTGGGATGCCAGCGGGTGTAGGTCACCCAGGGTGACTGTTTAGAAAATGGGTACTTTTTTCAAGACTGTCAACTTTAGGAATTAAGGGAAACCTAAGGTCAGGAGGATAATGGGCAGTCTAAAAGGCGTGGGACTTTACCTGGCGCTTACGAACAGGAAACAGGTATAAAAGCCAGTAACAAGACCAATGGCTAATTCAGCCCGGACTATAAAAGAAATAGAAAGAGGTTAATGAAACAGAAAAAGAAGAAACAAGGGAAAGTATTTACGAATTCTGATAAAAGATAACACCAACACCCATCTGTCATCCCGTCTTCAACAGAGACTGGCTTGACCTGGGTAATAGCAGGAACCTTCAGCTGGGATCATCCTTCTCTCTGTATCTCTCTGCCGGGCTGGTCCCCTCCTTGGTTGGCGACCACACTCGGACACAGGGTGGCCAGACAGCTACCATGTTGGAGCTCAACGGCCGGCCGTACGGGGGCATGGTTAACCCCATTCCAAGGGCATGTCTTCTATCCATAGCCAGCTTCACACACGCACTGGTGATCAGGAAACAGCTGATTAAATGAGACCACCTGTGGGGGTGAACATGGCAGGTAGCTACAGAGGTCTAAGTGACAAGGCCCTAGAGCTGTCTCTACAAGAGCAGGGGGCCACGGGCCACCCTCCAGAGGAACAGAGGGCAGTCTGGCACGATATCCATCAGGGACGTCGGCTAGAGACAGCTCCTGTTGGAACAACCAGGCCTCAGGTCAAGACCATCATTATGAGCAACATCTGAACGAGTGCTTCACTTGTGCTGTGGCCACGGCCGAGGGAAGAAGGAGTGATCTCAGGAAGGTACCAGCCCTGCGAAATACAAGGGATACACTACATTATATGCAAGAACAGAGTCAGGGATAAAACTTGTAAGAAGCTTTGAGCGCAAGCCGCATAAAGTTATACCGAGCCACACAGGAATTACATCAAAAACCTAACTTAGGTGAAAATATAGGCCTGCTATGTTAAGCTGATGACTCCACACTACACTGAGTTCGTAAATAAAGTTCGTTCTTATATACAACTAAGGGATCCGATGTCAGCGATACTGGACAACCATGCCTTAAACATCTGATGATGGCTAGGAAATGTTGAGAAAACACTGTCACAACAAGGCAGCAGCTGAAGATAACCTAGCGTCACACGAATTTGTGAGACTGAAAACCATGAAACCCTCCGGGGTAATGTAAGAGACAACTGATTCCAGGTGTGTGCAGGTTACCTGTAGATAATCAATGTGGTCACCCACGTGACCACTGAGAACATGTAGAACATGGCACTTCTTTAAGACTGTTGGCGACAGAAAATGAGATTATTCTAAAGTCTGGAGGGCAATGGATAATTTAAATATAAGGCGTGAAACTTCGCCCAGTGTCTGCATACAGGAGATAAGGGAACGCCTCTGACGATGACAATGGCTAGTTCAGCCACGGCTGTGAGTCATATATCGTCTCACAAACTAAGAGACGGTGTTCTGGTGTGCGACCACATCTCTGATGACATGCTTCAAAATTAACATGATTAACACTTATCCATATAAGATACGGCGTCAGTAACACCTACAATGCCACGACACAACGTTATCAGTAGCAACATCTTTGAGTCTATTTGTACTGAAAATCTTCCATGTACATATTTCACCCGAGACATTTCAGTGTGTGGCATGACGGATCTACTTATGCCCGCCTATTTGCACTCGTTTACGTACTTCAAACACACCGGTCAGTCCCCTCCCTTACATCAGCCTTTAAATGCACTCGATACTTATGTGATACGAATTCCGCAACAGTTTGGCTCGATCCCACAGCTAATAATCTTATTGCTTAGAAGTAAGTGTGTATGGTTACAGAGACAAACGTGTTACATACACTGCGCACAAAGACACCAACTTTCTTTTATTTGAAAGCTGCACCTGTCATTGCTATCGGGCAAGCTATGAGGTACGAACTAGCAAAAATGGCCATAGGCGTTGCACTGGACACCGTAATCAAATGGCCATAGGCTTTGCACTGGACTCTTCATTAACTCACCATCAGAAAGCCTGTTTGTTGTGTTGTTTCAAAGTTATAAATGTGAATGGGAGTATCGATATACAGCTTGGCACTCCTTAGGGTGCAGCCCTGAATCCCATTTTGTTTAATGCATCAGCCGAATACCCTATAAAACCAAGTCCTTTTGGACGGGGCCGGTCAGACAAGGGAAATATGCACAGTGAGAGTGTGTTGTGGTTTCAGAATTATCAGTAACACCTGAAGAAGGCGCACAACATTTTTCAGGTGACTGGTTATAACTTGCTCTTGACACAGCCTTAACGAAGTTAACCCAGGCAGTGAGTTGGTAGGCCTGCCTGAAGTTGAGATCACCAACGACCCAGGTCAATCAAGTTAACTCTCTCTGTTTTACAGTAGGTCACATGGGCTTGATAACCTGCCCTTTTGACCTGACTATTAGAGGTCAGGTCACACTATCACACTCTGAGGGTTCAGTATGAACACTTCCTGTCGTAGTAACTTGTTCTGTGGTTCAGTGAACCCCAAAAGCTCCTGCCTGCCTTACATAAACGTATCATGATTGTAATTCCTATCATCATCCTCTCCATACCGAGTTACCATCATTCTTAAGAGCCTTCATACTAGAAATACAAACATCACGAATTAGGAATTCATCACACTGCTCATCAGACGGAAAGGAAAATACTATTGTTTTACTCGTGATTTAACAGATACACGAAAAAAAGTTTTATTCTAATAATCAAAGAAAAATGACGAACAAAACCAGCTAAGCTGATTTATTTTCATAATTCAAGGAAAACACGAAATAAATTTGCTAATCGTTAATTTCATAATTTGAGACAAATACGAAAAAACATCTCAACTTTTTATCTTCGTAATTAAAGAGATAAGAGCAACAGTTCTATGTTCAACCTTCCACGAGCCGGGGGTTCTCCTGGCGATGGCTTCACCGGAGGTGTAGACCAAAACTGAGACTTCGCTTCCATGTGAAACACTGGGACAGCTCACCCTGAAAGTCTGCTTCCATGACGTCATGCGTAACACGTCCCTCCGCGAGTGTGAGGAGGAAAAAAATTTTACGCGGATGTAACCCACACATTATCCTGAGGACATACCATCCCACCTGTGCTGGTATTCATGTATGACTCATGCATGTCTTACGTCAACACAACCTGTATAACTTTTATAAGACAACTTACATAAACAATCACATGAGAACAGAAAACAGATTTATCATATTTTCAAAAAACGGGCCCAAACAGGGAGGCCTGTCTGGAGAGAGGAAGAAATATACCGTGGAGGTGGATAATGACAGACCCACACTGACACAATCTACTAACCATCTCTTGGTGGTGTGGTAGTATAAATCTATGATTCCTTCTTTCTCATTTGAGGTGCTTAATGGCTGGCCAAACATAACGAGCTCATAATCATCCTATAATCAAAGATTTCACAGCTGAACAATATTTAAAATTCGTAAACTGTTACCAATTCACGTGAATGACCTACATAGCGACAGGTGGAGGTAAGGTCAAAACCCAGGGCAACGTCTGTAGCAACACAGTACCTACGGTTGTAGTACTGAGCTGGTAACACAGTACCAACGGTTGTGGTACTGAGCTGGTAACACAGTACCAACGGTTGTGGTACTGAGCTGGTAACACGGTACCAACGGTTGTAGTACTGAGCTGGTAACACAGTACCAACGGTTGTAGTACTGAGCTGGTAACACAGTACCAACGGTTGTAGTACTGAGCTGGTAACACAGTACCTACGGTTGTAGTACTGAGCTGGTAACACAGTACCAACGGTTGTGGTACTGAGCTGGTAACACAGTACCAACGGTTGTGGTACTGAGCTGGTAACACGGTACCAACGGTTGTAGTACTGAGCTGGTAACACAGTACCAACGGTTGTAGTACTGAGCTGGTAACACAGTACCAACGGTTGTGATAATGAGCTGGTAACACAGTACCAACGGTTGTAGTACTGAGCTGGTAACACAGTACCAACGGTTGTGATAATGAGCTGGTAACACAGTACCAACGGTTGAAGTACTGAGCTGGTAACACAGTACCAACGGTTGAGGTACTGAGCTAGTAACACAGTACCAACGGTTGTGGTACTGAGCTGGTAACACAGTACCAACGGTTGTAGTAATGAGCTGGTAACACAGTACCTACGGTTGTAGTACTGAGCTGGTAACACAGTACCAACGGTTGTGGTACTGAGCTGGTAACACAGTACCAACGGTTGTGGTACTGAGATGGTAACACTACCAACGGTTGTAGTACTGAGCTGGTAACACAGTACCAACGGTTGTGGTACTGAGCTGGTAACACAGTACCAACGGTTGTAGTACTGAGCTGGTAACACAGTACCAACGGTTGTAGTAATGAGCTGGTAACACAGTACCAACGGTTGTAGTACTGAGCTGGTAACACAGTACCAACGGTTGTGGTACTGAGCTGGTAACACAGTACCAACGGTTGTGGTACTGAGATGGTAACACTACCAACGGTTGTAGTACTGAGCTGGTAACACAGTACCAACGGTTGTGGTACTGAGCTGGTAACACAGTACCAACGGTTGTAGTAATGAGCTGGTAACACAGTACCAACGGTTGTAGTACTGAGCTGGTAACACAGTACCAACGGTTGTGGTACTGAGATGGTAACACTACCAACGGTTGAAGTACTGAGCTGGTAACACAGTACCAACGGTTGTGGTACTGAGCTGGTAACACAGTACCAACGGTTGTGGTACTGAGCTGGTAACACAGTACCAACGGTTGAAGTACTGAGCTGGTAACACAGTACCAACGGTTGTGGTACTGAGCTGGTAACACAGTACCAACGGTTGTGGTACTGAGATGGTAACACTACCAACGGTTGAAGTACTGAGCTGGTAACACAGTACCAACGGTTGTAGTACTGAGCTGGTAACACAGTACCAACGGTTGTGGTACTGAGCTGGTAACACAGTACCAACGGTTGTAGTACTGAGCTGGTAACACAGTACCAACGGTTGTAGTACTGAGCTGGTAACACAGTACCAACGGTTGTAGTACTGAGCTGGTAACACAGTACCAACGGTTGTAGTACTGAGCTGGTAACACTACCAACGGTTGTAGTACTGAGCTGGTAACACTACCAACGGTTGTAGTACTGAGCTGGTAACAGTATAAACCCCATGCACCATCGGCTGCCGATATATCACGAATTCCTTAAACAACTGCTTCACTCTAACGAGTAACAATAACCACAGCAGTTTAGCGTAGTCAGTGCATACAAATCATCGTATCAAAGTCTATCATAATTTCGAAATAAGAACAAATCAACCCACGAAGGGGAGAAAAAAAAACAAAACACACATTAATCATAGTAAGGATTACAGTATGGTCGGGCGACTACTTCCTATCAGTCTCGGGTGGCCGGGGTGAGGTACGTTAACCAGAGCAGAGGATAAAAACGAGTAATGTTACAACCGCTCACGTAAGACTGGCCAGAGCTCCGGAGGGTGGACGTGATGTTTGCCGCATGGTCATGGGTGCTGACCGGTGCAGCTACCAGCACAACATTTCCACGCTAGGATAATACATTTGGCGCGCCTTAACTTATAGTTTGCTCACTCAGCGACATCTAGTGTTAACACAGCTTACTTTCTACTAAAAAAAAAAAAAAAATCCTGAGCCCTTGTTAGTAGTTCAGGGATATGTGACGTTAAGGTGACGATGAAGGATATATGTTATTCCGTGTGTGGCGGGGTGGCGATGGGGGTGAGTAGGGGCAGACAGTGTGAATTGTGTGCATGTGTGTATATGTGTGTGTCTGTGTGTGTATATATGTGTGTACGTTGGAATGTGTGGGTGTGTATGTTTGCGTGTGTGGACGTGTGTGTGTGTGTGTGTGTGCATGTGTGTGAGGGTGGGTTGAGCCATTTCTTTCGTCTTTTTCCTTGCGCTAACTCGTAGGCGCGGGAAACAGCGACAAAGCAAAATAAATAAAAATAAATGAATAAATAAATAAATATATATATATATATATATATATATATATATATATATATATATATATATATATATATATATATATATATATATATATATACATATATATATATATATATATTTTTTTTTTTTTTTTTTTTTTTTTATACTTTGTCGCTGTCTCCCGCGTTTGCGAGGTAGCGCAAGGAAACAGACGAAAGAAATGGCCCAACCCCCCCCCCCCATACACATGTACATACACACGTCCACACACGCAAATATACATACCTACACAGCTTTCCATGGTTTACCCCAGGACGCTTCACATGCCTTGCTTCAATCCACTGACAGCACGTCAACCCCTGTATACCACATGACTCCAATTCACTCTATTTCTTGCCCTCCTTTCACCCTCCTGCATGTTCAGGCCCCGATCACACAAAATCTTTTTCACTCCATCTTTCCACCTCCAATTTGGTCTCCCTCTTCTCCTCGTTCCCTCCACCTCCGACACATATATCCTCTTGGTCAATCTCTCCTCACTCATTCTCTCCATGTGCCCAAACCATTTCAAAACACCCTCTTCTGCTCTCTCAACCACGCTCTTTTTATTTCCACACATCTCTCTTACCCTTACGTTACTTACTCGATCAAACCACCTCACACCACACATTGTCCTCAAACATCTCATTTCCAGCACATTCATCCTCCTGCGCACATCTCTATCCATAGCCCACGCCTCGCAACCATACAACATTGTTGGAACCACTATTCCCTCAAACATACCCATTTTTGCTTTCCGAGATAATGTTCTCGACTTCCACACATTTTTCAAGGCTCCCAAAATTTTCGCCCCCTCCCCCACCCTATGATCCACTTCCGCTTCCATGGTTCCATCCGCTGACAGATCCACTCCCAGATATCTAAAACACTTCACTTCCTCCAGTTTTTCTCCATTCAAACTCACCTCCCAATTGACTTGACCCTCACCCCTACTGTACCTAATAACCTTGCTCTTATTCACATTTACTCTCAACTTTCTTCTTCCACACACTTTACCAAACTCAGTCACCAGCTTCTGCAGTTTCTCACATGAATCAGCCACCAGCGCTGTATCATCAGCGAACAACAACTGACTCACTTCCCAAGCTCTCTCATCCCCAACAGACTTCATACTTGCCCCTCTTTCCAGGACTCTTGCATTTACCTCCCTTACAACCCCATCCATAAACAAATTAAACAACCATGGAGACATCACACACCCCTGCCGCAAACCTACATTCACTGAGAACCAATCACTTTCCTCTCTTCCTACACGTACACATGCCTTACATCCTCGATAAAAACTTTTCACTGCTTCTAACAACTTGCCTCCCACACCATATATTCTTAATACCTTCCACAGAGCATCTCTATCAACTCTATCATATGCCTTCTCCAGATCCATAAATGCTACATACAAATCCATTTGCTTTTCTAAGTATTTCTCACATACATTCTTCAAAGCAAACACCTGATCCACACATCCTCTACCACTTCTGAAACCGCACTGCTCTTCCCCAATCTGATGCTCTGTACATGCCTTCACCCTCTCAATCAATACCCTCCCATATAATTTACCAGGAATACTCAACAAACTTATACCTCTGTAATTTGAGCACTCACTCTTATCCCCTTTGCCTTTGTACAATGGCACTACGCACGCATTCCGCCAATCCTCAGGCACCTCACCATGAGTCATACATACATTAAATAACCTTACCAACCAGTCAACAATACAGTCACCCCCTTTCTTAATAAATTCCACTGCAATACCATCCAAACCTGCTGCCTTGCCGGCTTTCATCTTCCGCAAAGCTTTTACTACCTCTTCTCTGTTTACCAAATCATTTTCCCTAACCCTCTCACTTTGCACACCACCTCGACCCAAACACCCTATATCTGCCACTCTGTCATCAGACACATTCAACAAACCTTCAAAATACTCATTCCATCTCCTTCTCACATCACCGCTACTTGTTATCACCTCCCCATTTACGCCCTTCACTGAAGTTCCCATTTGCTCCCTTGTCTTACGCACCCTATTTACCTCCTTCCAGAACATCTTTTTATTCTCCCTAAAATTTACTGATAGTCTCTCACCCCAACTCTCATTTGCCCTTTTTTTCACCTCTTGCACCTTTCTCTTGACCTCCTGTCTCTTTCTTTTATACTTCTCCCACTCAATTGCATTTTTTCCCTGCAAAAATCGTCCAAATGCCTCTCTCTTCTCTTTCACTAATACTCTTACTTCTTCATCCCACCACTCACTACCCTTTCTAAACATATTATACATATACATATTATTTTTTTTTTTTATTATACTTTGTCGCTGTCTCCCGCGTTTGCGAGGTTGCGCAAGGAAACAGACGAAAGAAATGGCCCAACCCCCCCCCCCCCCCATACACATGTACATACATACGTCCACACACGCAAATATACATACCTACACAGCTTTCCATGGTTTACCCCAGACGCTTCACATGCCTTGATTCAATCCACTGACAGCACGTCAACCCCGGTATACCACATCGCTCCAATTCACTCTATTTCTTGCCCTCCTTTCACCCTCCTGCATGTTCAGGCCCCGATCACACAAAATCTTTTTCACTCCATCTTTCCACCTCCAATTTGGTCTCCCTCTTCTCCTCGTTCCCTCCACCTCCGACACATATATCCTCTTGGTCAATCTTTCCTCACTCATTCTCTCCATGTGCCCAAACCACTTCAAAACACCCTCTTCTGCTCTCTCAACCACGCTCTTTTTATTTCCACACATCTCTCTTACCCTTACGTTACTCAATCGATCAAACCACCTCACACCACACATTGTCCTCAAACATCTCATTTCCAGCACATCCACCCTCCTGCGCACAACTCTATCCATAGCCCACGCCTCGCAACCATACAACATTGTTGGAACCACTATTCCTTCAAACATACCCATTTTTGCTTTCCGAGATAATGTTCTCGACTTCCACACATTCTTCAAGGCCCCCAGAATTTTCGCCCCCTCCCCCACCCTATGATCCACTTCCGCTTCCATGGTTCCATCCGCTGCCAAATCTACTCCCAGATATCTAAAACACTTCACTTCCTCCAGTTTTTCTCCATTCAAACTCACCTCCCAATTGACTTGACCCTCAACCCTACTGTACCTAATAACCTTG
The DNA here is from genome assembly GCF_036320965.1 of Panulirus ornatus. NCBI lineage: Eukaryota > Metazoa > Arthropoda > Malacostraca > Decapoda > Palinuridae > Panulirus > Panulirus ornatus. The sequence goes on along the minus strand of NC_092230.1, from coordinate 25,164,267 downwards.
CTCTTATTCACATTTACTCTTAACTTTCTTCTTCCACACACTTTACCAAACTCAGTCACCAGTTTCCTTGCGCTGCTTCACTAACGCGGGAGACAGCAACTAAGTATAATAACAAATTATATATATATATATATATATATATATATATATATATATATATATATATATATATATATATATAAGTGGGGAGGAGTAGGAGGAAGGGGGGGGGGTTACTGTTCATGGGCATGACCCCAGCCAGCCTCGGGGGGTCAGGCCCGGGTCGCGCCAGTAAACAAGATGGCCGTGAACCACGAAGAAAGCGGCACTTGTTGTCTGGGCAGAGGAAGGTTTTCCCATGGGGATTCAAGGACATATGTCCTTCGTCCTGGTTAGAATACTGAAACGTATTCTATGATATCTTGTCCGAGTAAGATTAAGGTTAGGTTAGGTTAGGTTAGGTTAGGTTAGGTTAGGTTTGGTTATGTAATTTCTGGAATATTCAAAATTGTCTTGGGCATTCTCCTCCTAACTGGGATAAAAGTCGGTATCTGAAGTGAGTGGTGGGCCGAAGTCTCCAAGCCCATGGCTGGCTTCCTTGTTACCGTGTGCAAATCAGTACCGTGTCGGGGCCTCTAACTCCATAAAGCTTTTGTAATAACTACAGAATGTGGAGTCCTTACCTTTATTGTTATTGCGTGGTCGATAACAGCAGCCGAGTGCAGGACCTTTCTACCGTGCTTATTGCTTTATATCAGTAGGGTGCAAGGCCTTCATATATTCCTCATGTTCTTGTCTGATAACAAGAGGCGACGGGCTTCAACTTCCCTCGAGGCAGAGTGACCACTGGTGACCATAGTCCTCTCATCTTCCTCTCTGGAGAATACAGTAAAATATTCCTCGTTACTGTGATGCCGTAACTGCAACGTGCATTGTGTGTGTGTGTGTGTGTGTGTGTGTGTGTGTGTGTGTTTTGTGTACCGAAAGGCACTAGTCGGATCAACTGAAGACCAGTATCTCCTCCCTCCTACCCCACAATGTTTACCTATGCTTGGCTACGCTAAGCTAGGTTTGTACTCTGACCCAGCCTGAGAAATAACGTCTGAGGGTGGAACAAATTTTCAGGTAATCTCCCATTTGTTTTTCATGATGTACTGTTCTCTAATGTTAGCGTGTACTACTTCTCAACATTCCTTACTGCTGATGTGTTCTTACTATATACAATGTCAAGCCTTTTAGTATTTTTTGCGCTCCCTTAGGAAATAAGGGAAGTGGGAGGAGGAATTACTGTAAGCAACGTGTTTTATAGTGAGCCATCTGTACCTACGGGAAGGAGGTTTTACATTCTCGAGGAGCCCCATCTCTTGTGACTGTCTATCTGTGTCCCACCAGAGGCGGGATACGTGCGAAGTAAGTGTCCTGCACAGGTCGAGGCGTACGAGTTAAAAACTGAGTTTGTGTCCGTAGAGTTGAACGCAACCGTTGATCCTCCTCCACACCCTCACTCACTGTGATACAATTGCGATTGCCAGTCACTCCTGCTTCTCCACCTAAACGTATGGCATTCCCTGAATTATACAACTGCTCTATATACCCTAGGACTCTTGAGACACATTGTCCTGATTCACTCAAAATCTGTACTTGGAAAGTAATATTTGACTCGTAAATTATAATATAATATAATATAATATAATATATATATATATATATATATATATATATATATATATATATATATATATATATATATATATATATATATATATATATATATATATATATATATATATATATCGATAATATGAAATTACATTAATTTACTAGTTTACCAAAATCTTACATGCAGTGAACTCCATTATCTTGACACGTACGTATACAAAACATGACCCTCAGAAACTCACCCTACATTATCATATCAGTTAATGGGCTGTAATGCACCCGTACGTTACCTACTTAGTCTATGGGTGGTAATGCACTCCGTTACCTTCAGTTAATAGGCAGTAGTGCACTCCTAAGTTACCTTATCAGTTAACGGGTAGTAATACACCCCTATGTTACCTTAAGAGTTAATGAGTAGTAATACACCGTTACGTTACCTTATTAGTTAATGGGCAGTAATGCACCCCTAAGTTACCAGTATCAGTTAATGGACAATAATGAACCCCTACATTATCTTATTAGTTAATGGTTAGTAATGAACCCCTACGATACCTTATCAGTTAATGGGTAGTAACGCACTCCTATGTCTACACTGAATTATATCTTAAACAACTATATACGGGCACGCTCACCACCTTAATCTCTCATATCTATTTGCATGAGATCACTTGGCTATCATAGTTTAATTTCATTTACTTATATCTGATAAGAATCGAAGAGTCGTGGACGATGTAAACATTGTTCCGACGTACATCCATGCAACCACCGTTACCATAAGAACAAAACTGCCAATTTTATGATGAACTACGTAGCATCATGTACATTGCTCGAAAGACCCGACCAATGTTCTGAACTCAAAGAGAGGAGGCACAACGCCTGGCTGGCCTGCCGTCCGTCTGGTTGGCTAAAGAGACTTTAGGCCAATCATGTGCCAGGACAATCAATTAGGCCTCTAACGTATGATCACCACCGGAAAAATCTTCAATACCTTCTTCAGATGTTATGGCAAACTCTTAAGACCACATCCACCACCCTCACTATGTACATGGCCGGTCGATGCCCTGCCAGATTGCCTTTACTTTTGTTGCCTTGAAACAACACAGCTGACCTTCTTTTAGAGAGACGGCCGAGTATCCAGTGCAGGAGCTGGCCACTTATATACACTTTTGCTAATCCATATATGATAACTTGCCGATTGGCAATATCAAACGCAGCTTGCCCACCACATCCTAGCCCACCTCATCCTAGCACCTGTCATAGGACAAGGCTGCCAGCAGTTACGACCACCCCTGCCTTAACGGGTGGGTTTGTGCAGTCCTGATCTACTCCTCTTCCCTTCGTATGTGTTCATAATGTTATTCTGGCAGCCCATTTTTTTCCCTTTATGATATACTGGTAGAACAAGAGGTGTACAGGTCTCGTATTGCTGTTTTAACTTTTAAAGTTGCTGGGCCAGGCCTTCAGTGTTTCTTGTACTGGTATCCAGTGTGTGTGTGTGTGTGTGTGTGTGTGTGTGTGTGTGTGTGTGTGTGTGTGTGTGTGTGTTTTCGAGGGGGTGAGCGACGGAAGCAGTCTACTGTCCTTCCCACACTTGAGCTCACAAAACACAATAACCTTAACCAAAATGGTGACACACGTATGAAAAAACGAATCTTTGTAATTGTAAAATCACATCAATCTGTTTCATCGAACACAAGTCCTCGATTATAGCTATCAGCTGTCTTATAATACCAAGTATCATAAAGATGTTGGCATTCAAAAATGGTCGAATGAATCTTAATAAACTTCCCTGTACACAACACCAGCATTCAATTCTGTCAGAACATGACTGATACCAGTTATTGAATTCAACATCAAAATAACTACTAAAAGCGCTGCATTCCTCAAGATACAATGTTATTACATATAACATCCTTGTTTTTGCAGGTTTTCATCAGCGTCTTCCACAATTCGCCCCCAAACTCCCTTACCTAAACCCTAGATACGCTCCTGATCCGGAGGCTCCAGCATTCTGATGCTGTATCCTGACGATGTTGCATGCTGACACTGGTGCATTCTGACGCTTGTGTATCCTGACGATGTTGCATGCTGACACTGGTGCATTCTGACGCTTGTGTATCCTGACGATGTTGCATGCTGACACTGGTGCATTCTGACGCTTGTGTATCCTGACGATGTTGCATGCTGACACTGGTGCATTCTGATGCTTGTGTATCCTGACGATGTTGCATGCTGACACTGGTGCATTCTGACGCTTGTGTATCCTGACGATGTTGCATGCTGACACTGGTGCATTCTGATGCTTGTGTATCCTGACGATGTTGCATGCTGACACTGGTGCATTCTGACGCTTGTGTATCCTGACGATGTTGCATGCTGACACTGATGCATTCTGACGCTTGTGTATCCCGAGACCAACTCCTTCAGGCAACACTGACGGACCATCATTAGCCAAGGTACACCTGTTGTTGACAGAAGTAACCAGGGAATTCCTAACTCCACTAACTGCCGCAGTAACGAAGTAATTAAGCATTCATAGGATGGTAACTTATTCGTATAATTTACTCTTTAAACTTGTGATTTTTACGAGTGTTGGTGCAAGTTATGGTGGCCGCCGGGGTAGGTATACACGGCAGCCTACAATCACGCAACATTCGCCCTTATTTAACTTGCAAATTACCTCCTGCAGCTTTGTTTTGGTATAATTGTTCAAAATCCTTTTGGCCACCGTCCTAAAACTTCACTGAGCAGAATCTTTCAGGACAATTCCAACGGGAGACACAGTCCACGACTTCTCAGTGCACAGTAGGTAGGTCTGTTAGTGATCTTGGATGGGGTAGATCGGAAGTGCACATACATCTCTGCTCCCCCGTGAACACTACCGAGGTGCGGGTGAAGGAGGTCCACCAAGCGACACTGCGTGTGTGTCAGTTCGCAGATGATGCCGCCCAGATTCTGCGGGAGCGGCTTAATAACAGAGGGAGCGGACGCCACCCTTCTTCCACCAGCCATGTTTACCACTCCTCCACATCACACGACTTTATGCCAATAAATCTCCTTTCTTATTAGACAAGATTGTTGGTCCAGGAACGACAGGCAAGGGCTGGACAAGCACCTGGAAGGTTTCAACCCCTCCAGCACGACGGTTCAGTCCTTGAACACGACAGATGCTCATCCCTTTTAACACGATGGTACGACCTTTCAGCACGACGGTCCGAGCTGTGCAACACTCTAGCACGACGGTACGACCCTTGGTCACGACAGTGCGAGTTGTACGAGTTTTATCACGACGATCGTTACGACCCTTTAGCACCATGATGACACATGTTTGATGACTCTTACGGAGTCAGATCAAAGGCAAGGTCACCATAATTCGAGGGTCGTGGCGGCGTTTTGAGGGAGGTCGTATTGGCGCTCTGAAGGGTCGTAGCGGCCGTCAAGGATCGCTACCACGGTGGTCAGTGGCGGCTGCAGCTTGCCACGACCCTGCCGGTAACCCCCGCTCATCTACCCAAGCTTCTGTACCTCCGAAAGCAGGACGGATCCTAGAACGTGTGGCTATACTATATGACCTCTGCTACAACACTGTCTAGATATGTCCTCAAAATCCTCTATCTATTCATCTTGTTTTGATATAATTGTGCAGAATCCTGGCAATAAACCTATATCTATCCCCTCCTACACACACACACACACACACACACACACACACACACACTTCCGTGGCATAGTAGTCAGCGTCGATGACCATGATTCACGAGCGGGCAGTCGGTGCCCCAGCCATCCCTGCTGCTCAGAGGCTGGTCGATATATGGGCACCTAGAGAGAGAGAGAGAGAGAGAGAGAGAGAGAGAGAGAGAGAGAGAGAGAGAGAGAGAGAGAGGAGTACATTAAGAATAGAGAAATGATACATATATACAAAGTTAAGAGACAGAGAAACACGTGTAAAACTTTCTCCCAGTAACACACAAACAGCAGTCACCTACACACACACACACACACACACACACACACACACACACACACACACACACACACACACACACATACACACAAACACACATCTCAACTGATCTCCTAATGGCGCCACACCGACCGTCAATCCCCCTATCCCAACCAGTTACAATTTATCAAGGCCAGTTGACCTGCTAGTTGAGGCGGTCTGTCGCCCGGTCATAGGGTATCTCGGTTAAATGGGCAACAAAGATCGCAAGGTTCATTTTCCTTTGTCTCCGCTGGCAGACATCGACCAGAAGGACGAGACACGCGCATGTTGTTCACTGTGCTCCCCCCCCCCACAGAACAAGGATAATAACAGAAACAATCCAACGCCGTTCATATCAGTCCTGCACTGACTGTGGCAAGGAAGCTGTGAACACCTATTTGTACCTCTGCAGAGAGAGAGAGAGAGAGAGAGAGAGAGAGAGAGAGAGAGAGAGAGAGAGAGAGAGAGAGAGAGAGAGACTCTACACTCGTGGGAAGACCCCATCTCTCGACCAGTCTCTACTATCATAAAACTCTTCAAGCTTTCGTATGTTGTCAGTATTGACAATTTGCATCGCATAGTTTACACCGTTCGTTCACACTACTCGGACACCATCGTATCTGTTCTTCAAAGATTCTCAACTTGATGTTATTTTCCCTGGCTGTTCTATCTTTTGGTCTTGCATCTGTCGAAAAACTCTTAAAGGTTGTGATGAAGTCAACCCTTACTCTTCTCTCTTTCCAGATGGAAAAAAAAAAAATATGAACTCTAAACCTCTCATTGTAAATCATCTCCCTAAATTCTGGTACTATTTTTTTTCCCCTCCTCTGGACCTTCTCTAGCAGTTCTTTGTGCTTCTTTAAGTATAGCGGCTAAATCTGAGGAACGTATTCTACTTTTGGCCTGATATACAATGTGAGGAGTTTGCTCAATATTTCCTTATCCATGAACTTGATCGAGATTCCGATATTTGCCAATAGTTTGTCTTCAATAAATAGAAAAATACAAAAAAAGGTATCTAGCGACAAGCTAGGTACAATTTCGACTCCAAAGTCCCTCGGACAAACAAACACCCGCACCGAGGCCTTCTTTCACCACGTCCCATCCTCTTTACTTGACATTCTTTTCTTATATGTTGGCTGAGACGGCATGGGCAACTGAAGCCCTAACCGAGGCCATCTCATTAACGGCAACAAATATGTATGCCCAAGCCTGAGCCACGTAATCAAGCTGAATTTCATCAACCACGTATCGTACCAAATTTGGAGTGTGTCTAGGTCCCCTTGTAAGACGATGCACTTCCTTCGTGTTTTACTTACCTCATGGCCTCGGCATCATCTGCAAGCATATTCAAGTAGGAGTCGAATCCTTCCAACGGTTCACTTACATAAATCATGAAGAACAATGGTCCTTCGTCGAGCCTGAGGCCTCGATGCGTCTAAACGTACTAACCTGGATGTGAGTTAGGCATAACTTTCTCACTAACCTGTCTGGTATTCTACAGACCAACACTCGTCAGAGACTGACCTGCGGTTCAGCGCAACTCCCCGAGTCTCCTTCTTAAAAGACAAGTCTGAGACTTGCCCTCTTCCACTCCCTCGCCACTGTGTCTTGGTCCAGCCAAATTCTGAACATGTCAAGTGGCCTGTCAAGCGATGCCGCTCAGTTCTTGAGCACATACGAGGAAACTTCAACAAACATGAGAGCCTTTATGGGTCAAGGCCTTTACCAATCAGTTTGATTTTGTCTAAGCATTTCAAAGTTTTTCAAGACATTCCAAAAGTCTTACTGGTGCTTGGGGCTACAGCATCCTCCACTTTGAATTCAAGACATATCTGAACTTATCATTCAGCTCCTGGCTTATCTTTACATCATCCTCTACAACTCTTCCCTCTGAACTCCCTGGCGTGATGGGCTGCACGTCTGACTGACCCGTCACTCCTGGCGAATTTATGGAGAGGTTTAGGATTATCCACAACAATCTTGTCAAAAGTTTCTCGGCTCCTCCTTTCTTATCTTGCTATACTCGTTTCTTGCACTTCTGCAACTCTTGAATGCTGGCAGGCAGCAGCAGTGTCATTACTTTCTCCCCCACAATACATCCTTTAAGCACCTTCGTCTTTCGACATCTATCATTCACCGCATCACTCTTTTCTTACCCATCCCTTCGTACCTGCAGCTTTCAGTATCCATCTTTCTATTCCTTCATGTTCCCATTCCTTCATTCTTTATTTCACAGAAGCTTTACATCAAGGCTAAAGAACTCCATCTCGCAATTCATAGTCTCAGGGAAATGGTGAGTTCTTTGTAGTTTCCCAGATTATATTTCTCTTCTCTAAGTCTAGTTTCATCCTTGTTCATTTTCACATCATTTACCACAGCATCAAACTCGAACATTCTCGCGCCTGTTCGCTTTGGTTTCGTCCGGCTTCCTTCATGGCCTTACGTGAGGCCGGCCATCTTTCCACATTTCTCACAAACTGCATCTCTTTCCGGTTGTGCCAGCAACAATGATGGTTCAGCTCCTCTCTGATGCCCCTCAAACCACATCTTATGAGACACAAGACAGACTGTTTACTCAATCGCTTCATCGCAAGAGATTCAAGATAATGCATCTTTTCATGAAGCTGGACTCCAGCCATCAATTTCCTTGACAACATCCAGGGGGAGCAAATGAAACACTGGTCATTTTCAGCCAGTATCCAGGAAGGTATCTTGCATGGTTGAAACGATCGTATGAAAAGTATCCCGGCAACATCTTTTTTAAATGCAGGGAGATGCAACATCCAGTTACACGCTCGAGTACCTCTAAGAAGGGAGATCAGCTGGGTCACATTATACACGATGGGCAATACTGGAATACTGGATTTCTTTCACCCTCTCAAATGATGCATGCTGACTGATCATGCAACAGTGAATCGACAGGCATTAGATCCCAAATAATCTACGACACATTTACTGAAGATTTTTCCTGTTAGCTCATATAAGACTACCACGGTGAGGCGTCGTCTCCCCTGTGCCGCAGCCAGTGCCGTGACGGTTATGGAGAGGTCTTCGAAAAGACGGAGGAAATCACTACACCAGGTCTAATGGCGAGGGGGTCGTCATGTCTGGGTAGGGCGGCTCTCTGTCGTGTGCTCTGCAATGCCGCGTACATCAACGTCTGTGCCCGTGTGACCCGACTGTAGTGGTCTCCAGTTATGACAACATCTCAATATCCAGATACCATATCCTGACGACCAGCTTCTCTATATTTCTCTTAACAACGAAGGAACGACATGGTGACATGAAATTCATCTCCACGAACAACAGTCCTTCCAGTAAGGACAGAATCATTCCATCTCATCAGTTTGCTGAGACTGAACATAAATGGCCTAGGTCAGATACAAGCATGACTTTAGTAAGTTTGCCTGCTACGCCGAGGCTTCACTTGAAGGTAGTTCCGACGGCTGCCATGTCATCTAGTGATGCAGGCCTCTGTGACTGGTATACGTAGTCAGTGGCAGACTTGGTTAGTACACCTTTCTGAGGTGACGGACTTGAGCCTCTCCAAACACTTGTCGCGCTACTCAATACCTTTACAAATGGGAGAAATTCTGTCTAGTGTTTCAACCTCTGAAAATGCTCTCAGGGAAATCAGTATCCAAGATCGGAGTTGTAACGTTCTGCGGGTCTTGTTTCTGTTGATGACAGTGTTCTGGGGCTGCTGATTGGTGTGATGGGCTGGTCTGTACAGTGTTCTGAGGCTCATGATTGGTGTGGTGGGCTGGTCTGTACAGTGTTCTGAGGCTGCTGATTGGTGTGATGGGCTGGTCTGTACAGTGTTCTGAGGCTCATGATTGGTGTGATGGGCTGGTCTGTACAGTGTTCTGAGGCTGCTGATTGGTGTGATGGGCTGGTCTGTACAGTGTTCTGAGGCTGCTGATCGGTGTGATGGGCTGGTCTGTACAGTGTTCTGAGGCTGCTGATCGGTGTGATGGGCTGGTCTGTACAGTGTTCTGAGGCTGCTGATTGGTGTGATGGGCTGGTCTGTACAGTGTTCTGAGGCTGCTGATCGGTGTGATGGGCTGGTCTGTACAGTGTTCTGAGGCTCATGATTGGTGTGATGGGTTGGTCTGTACAGTGTTCTGAGGCTCATGATTGGTGTGATGGGTTGGTCTGCACAGTGTTAAAGTTTCCTCAAAGAAGTCGATACTGTCCCTCACTACTAGGGCCATAAACCCATAAAAGAATCTTACTTTCCTTGTAAGGTTTGCGGTTCAACAAGACTGGTGTCATAATTCAGCATCGTAAAAAATGTAGCAGTATGACTGGGGTCATCCATGTCAAAATCAAAAGGCAGATAACAAACACGTTGTGGATACTTTCTTCTGGCCTGATGGAGCGACACGCTTCAGGGTAGTTGAAATATTATCTGCACTCCCGTCAACGGAATTGAAAATTGATGCTACTGGACCTAGCGGCTGATCTATAACTGTAAATAATTTCTGAAATGATTTATCCTTTACTTCATCTCTTGATTTTTCGCCTATCCACCAGAAAGCCCTCATACTCCTGGTCATCTAGTCTTCGCTGACCACACCACGTTACAGCTGTATGGTCGTGGTAATCGAACTCGCCCGATTACACTTCTCATTTAAAATTGGAGCCTAACATGTCTAAATATGCTCTTAGCTCTTACTTCAGTCTACAGGTGGCGAATACCCTAACCAAAAGCTTCCATCCAACCCTTGTTTACATTCTAAAGCTTCTAGATGCTCACATCCAAGCCTATAAACAAAAAATAATCTAAATGGAAAACATTTTCACAGAAATCAGGCAACATATTAGTTAGAATAAGTGTCTGAAGGCATTAAAGATAAGATCTTTTCTATTGTTACCATCCCATACATATTTCAAATCTTACACTACTTCATTTACTTGATGACATTAATTCTTACAAAATCCATGTTAATAATATAAGACAGTCTGATGAATCCCCGATCCTTTCACAACCACGGTTGTCAATGCACCTCTCTGCCACACCCAAATGATTTAGTGACAATTCAACACCCCCCCAGCCCACCACCACCACTCTAGTATCTCCTCTCTCTCTCTTGCTTTGTACAATGGTTCTGAAGAAGCCGTTTTTCGTTTGAATTCACTATTAGATGAGGTTGGCTTGCGTGCTTCTGTCTGCTGGGTGGCAATGTGTGTAATAACCTGTTTGTTCAGTATGAGGTACCCCATCTCTCAAACTTTCTTTACCATTAACGTAAGTAGTTCTGGACGCTGCCGGCGCTTACAGATTCATTGCTTAGTCAAGGGCCACGTACAGTTTTTCTTTTTTTAATGTTGAAGGCCCCAGTCGCAGACAAAAGTCCTCATCAAGGCCAGGCCTTAAAAAAAAACCTATCCTTTGAAATGTGCCAAGTCACAGTTAATGGGAGACATAAAAAGCCAGAGAGTTCCAAAATTTAAACGTGTAAGGAAAGAAGAAGGTATCAAAACGGCCCAACCTTGTGTTGCTGATGGCCACACAATAATCGTGTGACGTAGCAGCTTGCCGAGTATCGCGTGGTCTAGCTAGTGGTTTGGGCACACAAGAAGCCAGCTCTCGGGAGCAAAAGCCACAGTAATACCTACAGAGGAGGGAAAGTGAACCAACATTGCGGCGTTAGGCAAGGGGGAAAAGTTCGGAAGATAGCCTGGGACAGTCTATAAGGCGGACCTCTTCGACTCAACTCTGTCAAGCAAGGATGCAGAGCGACAACCACCCCAAATGTGAGAGTAGTACCCCATACAAGGACGAATCAGTCCTTCGTATAAACGGAGCGACTGTTCAGAAGAGAAGTTTCCATGTCTAAACAGGACATCCAGTTACTTAAGAGGCAGACTTAACTATTTGTGTAATGTGGGGTTTCCAAGAAAGAGTTAACGATACAGTAATACCAAGCATGTTAATTGAGTCAAGAAGTGGAATTACAGGACCGTCAAAGGACAGACGAGAGTTGTAAGTTTTCTGTAGAGGTATGGGTAGAAACTGTGTCTTGCAGGCATTAAACTTCACAAAATTTTTGTTTACCCCACTGATATATCCTGTCCAAGTCTGAGTTTATTGAGGAAGCTGTGTCAAGACGAGATGCAGGTCGAATGAGAGAAGAGGGAGCAGAATTGAAGGATGTGGATGAATACATTTTGAATACATTGAGTCGTCAGCGAATGAGTGCATTCGATTACTTGTGGAGAATAGGAAATCGTTGAAAAAAATGTAGGAGACAAGAAAGAACCTTGAGGGACATCGCTGTTGATGGGGAACAAGGGGGTGGCTGATCCATCAACAACCACAGAGACAGATCGGCCAGAGAGGAAGCTAGATACAACGGAGCAAAGTGAGGGAGGGAAGTCAAAAGAGGTTGGTGGATGAAAGTTTGAATATGACGGCCTTAATCATCTTAGCAGTGGTCTTAACCTACCAACTAACTAGCCGTGCTTAGTTCATTCCAACCATCTACCAACCTTGCATCAAAACAGAACTCCTTCTCATGTCCTTTCTAAGACGCTTCTGATAACTCTGTTGACTTGGGTGGAGCTGTTTACTGTCGATGTCATCTACTTCCAAGTATGCTAGAAACTTGAAAGCTGTGATCAGGTAACCCTACTCTCTTTCATACTCTCAGCCTATCACGTAGCTCAACTCTCTCTCTCTCTCTCTCTCTCTCTCTCTCTCTCTCTCTCTCTCTCTCTCTCTCTCTCTCTCTCTCTCTCTCTCTCTCGTATGTGTGTGTGTGTGTGTGTGTGTGTGTGTGTGTGTGCTTAAGGGACCTTAGGTGTTAAGACACACCTATTGACGACATGGGTATTTTTCCAAAATTTATGCAAAATAAGGCAACAAATGTGTCAACGTTCATTTACATAAAGTAATAGGCATGCAAGTGCAACCTAATACATGGAGTCTCTTCACCATCCGTCAACACAGCACAAGAGGAGCGAACATCACATCGTAAAATGACCATACGGCACAACAACAATAAAGCGCATCACATCATGACACACAACAATAAAACAGCACATTTCAACAGGACGTCATATCGTAACACAGGACGTGGGACAAAGCGACACATTCGCCCTGCGTCCTGGCCAAGGCAAAGATGACACCGAGAACACGGTGACAGAAGAAGTTTGAGAAGTCTGCACCATGAGTGAGACATCGTGTAGTGTACTGAAATGTAAACTCCATAGAGCAGATGATACAGTGCCAAACTCCACAAAGTTCAGAGGAAACTAATTTCAATGCCACACAAGAGGATCAAATGTAGTACCAAAAACACTTACATTAATATTCTTTTTTTATTCTACTTAATCGCCGTCTCCCGCGTTAGCGAGGTAGCGCAAGGAAACAGACGAAAGAATGGCCCAACCCACCCACATACACATGTATATACATAAACGCCCACACAAGCACATATACATACCTATACATTTCAACGTATACATACATATACATATACAGACATATATATATATATATATATATATATATATATATATATATATATATATACATGTACATTTTCATACTTACTGCCTTCATCCATTCCCGTTGATACCCCGCCACACATGAAATAGCACACTCTACCCCCCCCCCCCCACTTCCCAGGCGAGGTAGCGTTGGGAAAAAGACAAAAAAGGACACATTCATTCACACTCAGTCCCTAGCTGTCATGTGTAATGCACCCAAACCACATCTCCCTTTCCACATCCAGGCCCCACAAAACTTGCCATGGTTTACCCCAGACGCTTCACATGCCCTGGTTCAATCCATTGACAGCACGTCGACCCTGGTATACCACATCGTTCCAATTCACTCTATTCTTTGCACGCCTTTCACTCCCCTCTATGTTCAGGCCTCGATCGCTCAAAATCTTTTTCACTAAATCCTTCCACTTCCAATTTGGTCTCCCGCTTCTCCTCATTCCCTTCACCTTTGACACATATATCCTCTTTGTCAATCTTTCCTCACCCATTCTCTACAAGTGACCAAATCATTTCAACACACCCCCCTCTGCTCTCTCAACCACACTCTTTTTATTACCACACATCTCTCTTACCCTTTCAATACTTACTCGATCAAACCACCCCACACCACATATTGTCCTCAAACATTTCATTTCCAACACATCTACCCTCCTCCGTACAACCCTATATATAGCTCAAGCCTAACAACCATACAACACTGTTGGAACCACTATTCCTTCAAACATAACCAGACCAAACTGGAGGTGGAAGGAGGAAGTGAAAAAGATTTCGAGTGATCGGGGCCTGACCAGGCAGGAGGGTGAGAGGCGTGCAAGGAATAGAGTGAACTGGAACGATTTGGGATTCCGGGATCGACATGGTGTCAAAGTACTGAACCAGGGCAAGTAAAATGTCTGGGATTAAACCATGGAAAGGTCTGTGGGGCCTGGATGTGGATAGGGAGTTGTGGTTTCGGTGCATTACACATGACAGCTAGAGACTGAGTGTGAAGGATTGTGGCTTTTTTTTCTGTTTTCCTGGCGCTACCTCGCTGACGCAGGGGGTGGCGATGCTGTTTCCTGTGGGATGGGGTGGCGCTGGATGTGGACAAAGAAATGCAAATATGAATATGTATGTACATGGGTATATATGTATATGGCTGTATATGTGTATGTGTATGTATGTATATGTGTATATATTGATATGTATAAGTATATACATGTACGTGTATGGACGTCTCTGTATATATGTGTGTATACGAGTGGATGGGTCTTTCTTCGTCTCTTTCCAAGCGCTTCCTCGCTAACGCGGGAAACGATCAAGTACAACCAAAATATATATATATATATATATATATATATATATATATATATATATATATATATATATATATATATATTCAAGATTTTGAGGCCACCAAACATCATCTTAGCCCTAGAGATTACATTCATTTAACTGCATCCATTCAAAATAGGCAACATAGTCGCCTCAAGATTAAATGACAGTACCTGTGGAACAAAGGCAATCAGAACGCAAGGATACTAGTGTCTCGCCTTAAAGGCCAACAAAGGCCATCTCTGAGGGTACAGTTTCATGTAGCATCTAGAGGCTCTGAATTTTGGGTGTAGGTATTCCTGAATCTAGGACAGGTTTTAGGCTACCCCATGTTGGCCCTGAGGGCTATTGCAAAATTGCCAAAGGACACATTTCAAGAGCCCGTGGGCATTTTGGGTGAAACGCGGGTAGGTAACTCCGCAGTTTTTATAAGCATTCAACGTAGCATAACAAACGCAAATACAAACGCACAAACAAATCTTCCCAAGGTCCTCCCCAGGTCTTCTTCAGGCCTTCTCCAGGTACTCGCCATATCTTCCTGAGTTCCTTATCATGTCTTCCCAATGTCCTCCTCTGATCCTCCGACATATCCCTCGAAGTTCGGCCTCATGTCTTTCCCAGGTCTTCTTCAGGTAGGTCCTCCCTAACTCTTCCAAAGGTCCTCATTAGGTCTCTGCAAGGTCCTCACCTAGATCTTCTCTAGATCCTCCCTACAAATGTCTTCCTATGTCCTCCTAAAGTCTTCTAAAGGACATTTTGAGGTCACCAAAGGCCGCAAGTTTTTCCTTGGATACTCTGCCACTATGCCAGTATAAGCACACACAAACACACACACACACACACACACACACACACACACACACACACACACACACACACTCATATGCACATAATGGATATATCTTGAGAAGAGGGAAAATAAACCAACATTGCGGTGTAGGGCAAACGGATCAAATCCGAGTTAGCCTGGGAGAATTTATATAGTCGTATTGCTTTCGACTCAACCCTGTCAAGTATGGATGCATAGTTAGAACCACCTCAGGTGTGCGAGGAGTACTCCATAGAAGGACGGATCAAATCATTGTAAATATGGAGCAACTGCTCAAAAAAAGGAAATGTCGTTATCTAAACAGGACTCCCAGTTTCTTAGAGGCAGACTTAGCGATTTCCGTAACGTGGGGTTTCCAAGAAAGAGTGGATGCTACAGTAATACGATGCATGTCACTGAGTCAAAGGGTGGAACTACAGAAGCGTCAAAGGAGAGACGAGAGTTGTGAGGAGTTTTCGATACAGAGATGGCTAGAAACTGGGTCTTAAAGGCATCAAACTTAAACAGATTTCGCACATCCCACTCGGACATCCTGTTTAAGTCTGAGTTTACTGAGGAAGCTTTGTCAAGACGAGATGCAGATCGAGTACGAAAAGACAGAGCAGAGTTGAAGGATGTGGATACATGCAGTGTTGAGTCGTCAGCGTATGAGTGAACTGGATTATTTGTATAGGAGATGAAATCGTTCATAAAAAAAGAGAAAAAGTGTAGGGAACAGGACAGAATCTTAGAACCTTGAGGGACACACCGCTGTTGATGAGAGAGAGAGAGAGAGAGAGAGAGAGAGAGAGAGAGAGAGAGAGAGAGAGAGAGAGAGAGAGAGAGAGAGAGAGAGAGAGAGAATGATCCATCAACAACCAAGGAGATGGATCGGCCAAAAAGGAAGCTAGATATGATGGAGCAGAGTGAGGGAGAAGCCAAATGAGGGGAGCTTAGATATGAGAGCCTGATGCTGAACCCTGTCAAAAGCTTTGAATGTGTCAATGGCAACTACATGGGATTACCCAAAATCTTTCAGGGATGATGTCCACACATTAGTAAGATAGGAAAGAATATCACCAGCGGACCTCGCCTTACGGAAGCCATACTGGTGATCAGACAGATGACTGAAACTCAAGATGCCTGAGGACACTGGAGTTGAGGAAGGATTAAAAGACATTGGAAATGGTAGATGTCAAAGTAGCAGGACGATAGTAAAACACATGGTTCCAACAATAATACCCTGGACCAGTGGTTCCATAACATTTCCTTCCATGCTCCCTCCCACCCTCCTTCCCCTTAACCCATTAACATGATTTAATTCGTGTAGAGAAACCATCATGAATAATCAAAGGCAGTTTGGCGACGTCTCAAATCTTAAGGTACACTGACGGTGAAGCAACAGGGTCTCACCCACTGGCCAAGTGTGGCGCTGTCCAAGACACAGATATCCTCAAGTCGATCTGCAGTCTCCTCAAGTCGTTCATGCTTTCTCTCACCCTTTCGTTCATCTCGGCTGACAAGCTCTGGTCCAACACACCAAGGCCAGGTGAAGAAGGGGAACCGTAGATTTCACCTGTTCCACGTATTCCAAGTCATAATTCATCAAGACATAAGGTTAAACATCAATGTTTACTTCTATTTTCACAGACTAAAACCTGCCGTCGTCCTGCATATAACTGTTTACTCAAGCACTCTGGACTGAGAGGGTCAAAACGTCTCTGAATATCTTGCGCCTTCCTGACCCTGTCCGTCTCACGGTGGAATTTCACCATTCTATTTACAAGGAAAATATCTTGGATCACCCAAACATCTCCCTCCTACCTTACTATAGCACTGAGACCCAGGTCATGAGGTGATTCTGTTCGTCATAATCACACGATGGCAATTCCCTGTATTAGACGAGCCACGCGCTAAACGTTCTTCTCCAGCCCGTATCATATAACATCAATCACGTATTCATCAGGGAAGCGCAGGCCATTACATCATTACCGAGCATACGTTACCCTGAGAGAGAGGCGCATCAGACACCCGGCCTCTAGTGGAGGGCGGCACGGCGTCGGCGTATGGTCAGCCGGCTGGGCCAGTGTTTGTAAACAATGAGCGTGGGGAAGGCGAGCGAGCGACCGGCCAGGCGGGCCGGGCGGGAGGTGACCCTGTCCAGCAACTCTCCCTCCTTCCTAGCTCCCTACTCACTCTCTCTCCCTCCCACTTGGCTCCCCTCTCTCCCTCACGCATGGCTCCACACCCGACCTCCCCTAAACACGAATCCCCATCCAACCTCCCCACATGTGGCTCCTCACCCAGACATGGCTCCCTCCCCCTTCTAGACATGTGGCTCCTTATCTAGACGTGGCTCCCCCCATCCCCAACACTTTCCTTCCTCACATGAATCTTCCAGTCCACCCACCTTACCTTCCTCACCTGTGGCCTCCCACTCAACATCCACCCTCCTTCACATATGGCTCCCTGCACACCCATGTTCCTCTCACAGGTGGCTCCCTACCCTGTCTCCCTCACAAGTGGCTCCCAACCCTGTCTCACATGTGGCTCCCCACACACCTACCCTGCCTCCCTGACACACGCCTCCCCACCCAACCTCTCTGACAAGTCTAGACTTTCTCTTGGAATGCTTTGCATGTTCTCTATTGTCTTGCGTTAGTTCTGTTATGCAACCACATCACGTTACGTAGAGCTTCATTCAGTTCTCACGTGCCACGCCAAACATCAGGGTGAGGTAATACAAGACCAGTGGTGCACAATAAGGGACGACAAGGACCAATGTATGTACGTATGTACCAAATGAGTAAAGTTTGTTTAATGAAAGTTCAAGAGTCGCCAGGGGCCTCAGGGTTCACGGAGAACGTTCTTGGGTGTGTGTGTGTGTGTGTGTGTGTGTGTGTGTGTGTGTGTGTGTGTGTGTGTTTGGGGTGGCAAGAGACCAGGCAGGGTGCGGTCTGGTGCTAGAACACACGCCAACACTATGGTTAAATTTCTGTTCACCCAGGAAATCTTCGTCACCATGGCTCTGTTTATGTACGGTACAAACTGGGTTCAGCAACTTGTCGACCAATCTTTACGACACCCAATATCCTGCTCCTCTGAGGCGTTACGTCGAAGGTGGCACTTTGAGGTGGAGGCCAGTACATCACCGTCAGCCGTGCGTAACCCCTGCCGGCCAAGCTGGGCTACTTGCCTCCCACAGAGTTTGTGCGCCTCAATAGAACAAGTCACACTCCGCCGTATTCTAATCCTCCTTGATATCTAACTCAAACTATTCACGTCGTCCAATGCAATCTACCTGGCTCAAAAAGTTTCCACCGTACACCAACTTTTAAAACAGTTTACATACCGGTCTTAAATTACTGGAGTGTTATGATATCATCAATTATCCGAGGAGAAGCATACTCACAATAACAATGCCCCACAGCGCCACTTCAGTGTTGCCTCCACTTTTCTGATGACGAAGTAAATATGAAGAACAACTGCCTCCCCAACAACTCAATACACTTTACAGCATCGAAGACGGACCTCTGTGCACGGACCACTACGTCTAACTGCCATCTTCACGAAAATATTCACAAATACTAAAGGGCATCTATGGTTTTCTTGACCAATATCATAGGAATAATAATAATAACAATAATAATAATAATAATAATAATAATAAGATAAATATTCTGAACTTACTCGGATACTTAGTGCCCTTTTCTCCAATCACCCTCACATCAGCATTTGGGTCATCAGGTGCATCAGGTACGCCATAACGTTCATCGTCCACAGGGTTGTACTGTGTTGTATTCACACCTTGGCCTTCCCTCCCCACATCATCATCATCAGGACGTGCAACACCCACATCAAGACTTGGGTCATCATACCCAACACTATTTCATTCTGATCTTCCTCTAGACGAACACTTGGACGGCTTTTGATAACGCTACAGACATAAAATCTAAACAAGACATCCAGACCAAATCAGTCAAAATCAATTGCATGACACTGGTAACCAGCCCACTATTGATATAGCGAGGACATGATATTACGCACACTCAACAGACTTCGAGTAAGTTGAAGAAATACACATGTTGAGTGACTGAGTTTTTACAAGTGCTTACATCAGCGACGTTTTATAGGCTTACAAAACCCGGACTAGGAGGTCCTCCAGTTCGTCACTGTCAACGAAACACTTGTCGAGTTCACGAAACTCGAGACCTGGAGGTCTAACGTTGGTGATAAAGGTACTTACGTAACCCTGTGCTAACTGCACAAGGCGTGACATACATCAAAGGCTGCGTGGGGGTATGATGTAGGCTGAGTGCCTACAGAGATCTGTAGTACATGAGGCAAGGTACCGAGGTACGGTTCTAGGAGATGAGGATTCGGTACGCAGACACATATCACAGGGGTCAGTGGCCACGTCTTAAGACGAGCTGAGTGGTATATGAGGCAAGGGAGAGAGGTGGGCTGAGAGACTCGTGCATCTCATGTGTAAACACATACATCAGAGGTTGGGTCAATACCTATGGGTATGGTCAGGTGAGTGGTATATGTGGCAAGTTACAAATGGCGACCTGTTCCACTCAGTATCTGATTGGTACATCGGTATATACTGGTGGGCGAGACGGCACGTGCGTGATGGAGGAGCGGACATGAAATATGCAAGGCGGTCACCAGACCTCCCTCTCCCTTGGTGCCGTGCGACGGCAATGCGACAAAGGCATTGTGTTGCCCAAGTAGGAAAGGTTTGTCAGGCTAGACGTGGTGACCCCCAGAGCCGTCGGCGCCAGTGGCAACCAGCCCCACCGAGAGCTCTCCTTCTCTGGCAACGTCATCGTCCTGGGAGCAAGGCAGACACATTCACCAGCTTTGGGTCATCACCTAACATGATGGCCGCCTCGCTATGCTGTGCTGCATCAAAGTGTTCGCTTGTCTTGTGTCCTCACATGATCATCGCAAGGGGCAGCACCTGCTTCAAGACTCATAAGACATCAAGGAAGAAGACACGACTGTTAACATCATAACGTCGGCGTCTGTCAAAAATCCTTTGAACAGGGTCATACCAAGCAAAATGTGTCAGTCTTTCTGATCAAATGTGACCTGTACCTTAGGAGGTAGCGCACAGGTGAACACTCTCACGAAACACCGTTATCACCCAGCTTACTGCCTTCACCCACGAGACATTTACTTGGTTGCGTTATCAAGTGGACGAATCTCTTGTGGTCGTAAACTTATGAGACTTCTCTCTCTCTCTCTCGAGTCTGAACGCACGGTGCCTGAGGAGGATCGCTTCAGCCAGTCCTACGGCACTGAGACAAAACACGTCACCTTCGATATTGACCTAACGACTGTCAAATGATACCTAGTTTAACCCAGAGAGAGAGAGAGAGAGAGAGAGAGAGAGAGAGAGAGAGAGAGAGAGAGAGAGAGAGAGAGAGAGAGAATATTCAACTTACTCCTCATTCCCTCAAATTGAGTATATGGGGCTGTTTCCTCTCCCACAACTCCCAACGTTTATACAGAATAAGTCCTGAGCTATATATGACAGTCACTGACTGGCACATTCATAATCAATGTGTATAGTAATGGTGATGGTGAAGTGGTCCTTGCGGGGGTCTGTACAGCTTGTTGTGCGTGTTCTCATGTCCTGAATCAGGAGGAAATTCCAAGCTCTTCTCAGATTAGTGTCATAATGGCGTCCAGTTCGAGACGACGAGACGTTGATCCAGATCCCCATGGCCTGGGGGAGGTGACAGACACACTCTGGTGGTGATCCACAGCGACGGAAGGCGTGATAACACAGCTCAGAAGAAATGCCGCTATAACTGACTGGCTCAGCAGGTGTCTTCGTTGCCCCACGTACCACAGCACACCTAATGAGGCCTTTGTTTTCGAGAGCCTGGTGGCCATCACTTCATGCAGTGAGCGTAACAATTAAGAGAATGAATGTTCCCAGAGAGAGAGAGAGAGAGAGAGAGAGAGAGAGAGAGAGAGAGAGAGAGAGAGAGAGAGAGAGAGAGAGAGAGAGACGACTAAGCTTCCCTCATCATCATGTACTTGCCGTGGATCACAGTGGAAATCTTGAGCGACCGCCGGACCAAATCTTGCATGAATTTACGTCCATGTCCTGACCTGCGAGTATCAGCACGAGCTGGCCAGGTAGTGTGGTCGGCATCACCAGCACGTACTCAGATCATTGTTTCTCTTTCGTTATGACCCACGTGTGGCAACGATAGATGGCACGCTGGTAAACGTGGCTGAGGAAGTCGGCTCGCTATGCAGAGCGGTGATGCGGAGGGTATCTGCTTGCAGGCCTTCACTCGTGCCTCGTTCCCACCGACTTAACAGCACTGATCTGGTCCTTCGTATTCCCTCCATCATCTGCACATGATCATGTGATCCTAGTCCTCCGTCATTAACGTTAAGAAATACTACTTTCATACTATCATTTTCATTTATGTCCAAGGCTCCAGTCATGCACAAAAGCTCTAATCGAGACTCGCATCGACTGAAACAAACAAACAAACAAACAAAAGGCAGGCTACCCAGATAAGAGAACTGAGGACAGAAGACGGATATAATCTACGAGTTTTCGAAGTGGAAACCCTGCCCTTCAAAATGGGGCTGGTTTTGCTTAGTGTGTGTGTGTGTGTGTGTGTGTGTGTTTGGGGGATGCTCCTAAACTTGGCGGTGTAAGGAAAACACTGGCGTTATAACAATCCAACCTCTGTGTTTCCAAGTCATATAGTAATGACAGAGGCACGAAGTTGCTAGCTGTATGGAGCACAAAACCGAAATCATATCTACGAAAGAGGGAAAGAGAACCAACCAAGATGACATACGGCAGGTGGGTTAAGTCTTTAGGTCACACTAGGATGAGCCATGATACGTCAGACTGTTCCAAACTCCACTGTGTCAGCCATCAACACCCTCATCACTCACAACATTCTTATTCACAAACACCCTTCACCACATTCAGCACCTTTCCTGACTTCCTTTAAACACTTGCCATTAACCTTCCCTCCTAACTCGGGTCGAACTCCCTCTCCAGATCGACAGAGGTTGCGGACACTCATTTCTTCCTTTTCCACCACACGTTGTTCACTTTCTCTCTCAGGGGAAGTTACTTGATCTGCACACTCACGCCTCTTCAGGAGCCTCACCCTCCTCATCTTTCACTGAGCGCTCGCTGATGACCTCGCCATCCCTTCCCGGACTATATACTTCCTCAACACCGACAACACCCGGCGAGGTGATCAACACATGAACTATCAACTCCGGCCAACTTTCCCTGTCTATATTAGCACCATAAATGGCAACATCTCTCGCTCCGGTATATTACCATCCACCACCTCCCACGCAGAACGTGAAGTCTCCCGGACCTCGTCCCCTCACACTGTATCATCACGTCCAGAGGGCACCACAATACATACATGCATCTCCTGTGCATCCTGCTCAGCCCCATCGCTGGTGTCAACCCTTCTTCTGTACCCCATAACATCATTGCCCCGCACAAAACCCTTGACATTTAACACGGGTCGAGTTCGCAGGTTTGAATCCTGGTCGCTGTAGCCGGTCCACAGTTAACCCAGCTATTCATCTTCCCCTTGGAGCTACAATATGGGGCCATCTTGGATTAAAGAAAAATGGACAAGCTCTCTGTCTCCCTGACTGAAGCTATGATATTCTCCTAACACTACCTTTCATTGATTCAACTTATCCCTCAGATCTCCTCCTCCACTCCTTCGACACCGTTAGTAACATCCCCCACATCACTCATTCACTCTCTGTGAGGTGAGTACACAGCTTTCCTCACAACTACTCACAGACCTGCTTACCCACTGTATATTTCCTGCAATGTCATTTTCAGTAACTCACCACTCAGAATTACTTCATCGTCACAAACTAAAGCAAATCCTTCGACGATCTCACCACACTACCATGTTCTATCTCATCTTAATTTCCTTCTCCATCCTCCCATAGACTTCCACTGATCGCACGATCATGACCTTGAGATTTCTCCCAAACCTCAGCCAATCCTCCCATGTTCCTTCTAGAAGCTACCCAAGCACGTAAACAACGCTGCTTCCTATCTCCTACAAGTAACATGTTTAAACATCATTTCTTTTTAATGTCTACTTTTCTTTTATCCCACATTAAGTGCATCTTCGATCTATTGCACGACAGATATGAAAAGAGATATATCACAACTTTAACCATACTGATGAACTCTTTCGTCTTTACGATCACTGTTACATGGTAATACTGGGGGACATCTGATAAGTGACGACAAGGAAAACTGGCTAACTGGTTTAACAGAAGGCTGCTCTATAAATAACTGGGGAAACTAAACTGCTCTTTGACGTTATTTAGTTGGACTTCCATAGAGCCTACGATAAAGCAGACTGAGTCAATAAAATCAAAGCTGGTGGTAAAGATGGAATTGGTGTGTGGTTAGCGGACTGACTCTCCGAAGGGGATCAACGGGTCGTGTTAAATGGGGAAGCATCCGGCTGGGTTTACTCGACGAACGGCGTACCATATGACTCAGTCCTGAAACCCACACGTTTCATCACCAACATGCACGACCAGGAGAAAGAGGACTCATCATCAATTTGAAATTTTGCCGATAAAACGAAAATCGTAAATCAAAGGAAGGCTGGCTGATGATTGAGAAGAATTGAGATAAAGTGATGGACGGGTTAGAGGCACGGTATATGGACATCACCGTTGACAAGTGCAGAATGATGCACTCTGGCGCCAAAATTACAAATTACGAAAGTGAAATGCTCGGTAAACAGTTATCACAAGTTAAAAATATTACTCGAACGATTCACAGGAAAGACCTAAGTATGGACACAAAAAGGCCTACTTGCATACGATATAACAGACAGGATTCACAGCCGGAAATATAAACAATACAACAAAGTATACAATACTTATACTTTACAGCAACCTGGCCAAACCTCACCTGGAATACGCTATCAAATTCTGGCTGCCGAACTTGGTCAAAGATGATCGAAAACTAGAACGATTTCAAAGATGAGCAATTAAACTAAATGTCTTCACTCAGAAATAAATCTTAATAGAAAACATATAAAGACCTAAAATCATTACCTCTCTCTCTCTCTCAAAAAAAAAAAAAAATACATCAGACAGATGTAAGAGGAGGTTCAAAATACTAAATCAATTCAACGACATACAAACGTTTGAAAACTTCTTCACTTTAGACAAAGATGTGAAGACCAGAAATAACGGTATGAAGAAAAACATGCTACAGTCATGGTGCTACTGGCATGGTGCAGGCAGTTCATGGTACAGTCAGTGACTGGCATGGTGCGAGCAGTCACGACCATCTCGGGTGACAGGAAAACGAAGTAAGAAAACGAATAATGAAGAAATGAATCGGATCTCTTCATGAGTTTGTAACCCTGACTTTGAAATGCTGAAAGATTATAAGAAGAAAGAAAATAAAGGAAGAGACAATTCCACAGCTTAGCTGTTCAAGGGAAGAAGGATACACACACACACACACACACACACACACACACACACACACACACAAACTGGGACAAGGAATTCCTCTGTAAGAGCATGGAGCAGTGTTACAAGAGGTTGTGTGAAGTATGTAATAAGGGATTAGTATATGGGTTCCTGTGGTGGGATATATATATATATATATATATATATATATATATATATATATATATATATATATATATATATATAGAGAGAGAGAGAGAGAGAGAGAGAGAGAGAGAGAGAGAGAGAGAGAGAGAGAGAGAGAGAGAGAGAGAGAGAGTCATTGTTAAAAGGCTGAAGAAAGCAAAGATATATGGAGAAGAGACAGACAGCAAAACAGCTGGGGAGAGTATGAAGGTTATACCTATAAAAAAAAAAAAGTGAGGAATGAGTACAGCGAATAAAGAAGAAAATATACTGGAGTTTCGGTAAAAAAAAAAAATGTGAATATGGCAAGAAAAATCAGTAAACTGTTCCATGTATTCTGGAGGAGCCTAAAGTTGTAAAGGCAGAGACCAAACGACTGAAAGTGAAGGTTTGTTGAGACGTAGAAGGGCATATGCGAGGAGCTGAATACAGCAGAGTTCTGGCGCTTATTCTTAGTGGAAGACACGTTACTTTCATCACCCGCCAAGATAGGGAGGGAGAAGGATCGATAACATCATTAGACTAAACATAAGTAAGTTCATGGAGGATAATCTTCCGTACAGAGCTCATAATCCTGATGATATCCTGCCCTAAGTACTCAAGAGTTTGAAGAAACACTAGAGAGGCCACCTGAGATGTTTACGTGCTCGCTTGAAGAGGGATCGGTACTAAAGGGAGTTGATGAGACCAAAGGTCATGCTCATTTTTAGATAAGTCGGTTGCGGAAATGTGCTAAATTAAGGCCCATTACAGATCACTGAATACCTCAGTCTGTAAAAGAGTGGTTCAGAGGAGAGAAGTCTTGTATCACGAGTCTTCTGCATAACATAGCACTACTTCTGGCAAAAGGAGAATGATGGGTGTATTGCATGTCTGTGGAGACCTGGACAACCCTGAGTCATGTTCATAAACATGGATGATAAAATTCAACTCGGCTGAATGCCAAGTGATAAAGATGGGAAACAGTGAGATGTGGCCGCCACCTTATACCGAGCCAGTTCCGGGAACATTACTGTAAGAGGGGGAATGACAGTCCTAGGCTATCACCAAGCAGACACACCAAGGAAGTTGCTGAAGCAGTAAACTATACGCCTGGGTCAAACTTCCTTCACATATAAGGACGAGATGTTTGAATCAGTATTTACGGCATACATCAGATCCAAGTTAGAGGATGTGACACCAATTTTGCCTCTGGAAAATAACTCCCTTTGACATCATCACACCTACTTAGCCACTAAGAAATGAATCACTTCCAATCTTCACCTTTCAACACTTAGTCATGACCAGTGCTCGTAAATACATCCAGAAAACTCCAGACTGAAAATAACTTAGCCCAGTGCATCTGCACCGACGGCTCCTTCAACTATACCACTGGGAGGGCAGGCAATCCTGCAATTCTGATCCAGCCTAATGGTAAATGATTCGAATAAAATGCCAGAACAAACAACTGAGCATCTACCCTACAAAATGACTTTTTTTCTGCCTAATTTATCACCCTCGAGCTGTTGGGAACCACTGCCACAGAGTTGAATTATGTCTGACTCTTCACTACTCGCCCTTGACATCCTGAGATCAGAATGTAACATGTTGGTCTTTGAAACCAGAGACAAACATTCAAACATTATTACACAAGGGATTCAAATCATATTGTTATGGATTTCCTCTCACACAGACCTAAGTGAGCATGAAAAAGCTGATGCTTAGCCAAAGTTGCACTTAGTAAAGGTGACGTTGAAAACAACATTAGAGTTGTCAATCACAAGCCTCAAAACTGTAATTAGAAAAGAACTAATTGACCCTTTTGAAGCAGGTAGACAAGTTCGGATAAGCATAAGTAGAAACATTTTCCAACACAACAGAATGTGGAAAGTATAACATGTATCTGGAGAAAGTAAGAAGATCAGCAGATGACATGATGTTGGAACTGTTAGACTAATCTCTGGTTATATGTACTATGGGTAGTTTGGCCTATCTAGCAATGTTGATCATGTAAATCGTAAAGCTCGTTAACAGAGACTTAGACACAAACTAGAACATGATGTCTCACAGCATAAAATAGAAAATTTCAGGGACAGATCTACACAAACTCTGCAAGAAATGTCACAACACCTTATTGTTAATAACAGGATACCTGAAATTTGAAGTTTGTATCCACTTTTTGCATCCAGCTGGTAAAACTTACGATATGAAACTATATAATGTATGTACTGAAGCTTATATACTGAATCAACATTTTAACAACCTATGCAATATTTACCCACTGGGGTCTGACTGAGACTCTGTGGCACCTGTAAACCTTCTGAGCTACCGCTCACAGGATGAGCATGGGAGTGTACAATAAACTGGCCGCGGATACGGACACATATCAAATCAATTTGGTCGCCCCTCCCTTCCGCCCGCACATAAGATGTGATGTGTTACCGTTCGACCAACGTAGGGCAAATGTACCTGAGACTAAGAAGTTAAGCTACAAGGAGAGGTTAGCAGACAGAGACTTGCCCACGTTCGGAGAAGGACAAGGGGAGATATGAGTTCCTCGACGGATCTGGCCACGTTGACTAGGAACAAGTCTGTTGACACTAGACTAGGGAGGACACCGATCAAACTAAAACATTCAACGAGAAACTGAGGAAGATTTAGACATGCGGGGGAAATATTTCCTCAGTGACGAAATGTAAGAAGAGTCGATCAAGCCAAGTGATGAAATAGTGAACGTGGAGAACATAATGAAATAGTGAACGTGGAGAACATAAATAGATTCTATCCTTGTCAGGCGCTTGTAGTACTCAGGAAGCTGGGCACGTCCACGGGTCGGGGACCCAAGTCATAAGGTGTTGTGATGCGGTTTCAGTGGAAGGGGGTCTTGTGCTACTGCTCCGAGTAAGGGCCAAGTAAGATGAGGTGAGACTGTACTGGGAGGGTCAAGCATGATGAGGTGGGACTGTACTGGGAGGGTCAAGCATGATGAGGTGGGACTGTACTGGGAGGGTCAAGCATGATGAGGTGGGACTGTACTGGGAGGGTCAAGCATGATGAGGTGGGACTGTACTGGGAGGGTCAAGCATGATGAGGTGGGACTGTACTGGGAAGGTCAAGTAGGATGAGGTGGGACTGTACTGGGAAGGTCAAGTAGGATGAGGTGGGACTGTACTGGGAGGGTCAAGTAGGATGAGGTGGGACTGTACTGGGAGGGTCAAGCAGGATGAGGTGGGACTGCACTGGGAGGGTCAAGCATGATGAGGTGGGACTGTACTGGGAGGGTCAAGCATGATGAGGTGGGACTGTACTGGGAAGGTCAAGTAGGATGAGGTGGGACTGTACTGGGAAGGTCAAGTAGGATGAGGTGGGACTGTACTGGGAGGGTCAAGCAGGATGAGGTGGGACTGTACTGGGAGGGTCAAGCATGATGAGGTGGGACTGTACTGGGAGGGTCAAGCATGATGAGGTGGGACTGTACTGGGAAGGTCAAGTAGGATGAGGTGGGACTGTACTGGGAGGGTCAAGCATGATGAGGTGGGACTGTACTGGGAGGGTCAAGCATGATGAGGTGGGACTGTACTGGGAAGATCTTTATTTCATTGTGAAGATGTGGAGTGTTTGTGATCTCTGGGCGGCCAGTGACTGTTCTGAGTGCACTATCCTGGCTTGCAGCTTTGTTGTATTTGCTTCTGAAAGGGTGAAAGTCCAGACAGATGAGGCGCAGTTTAAATGGAAGCGGATCTACTGTCTGTAGGTGATACTGGGGGATTCTTTTTCTTGTCCTACTCTAGTAGCGCCTGTTCGTGTTTTGAGGGGATTCAATTTGTGTGTCGCTTGTGTATCGATGTTACAGGTGTGGGGGAGTGAAGGTCACGTGTGTGTCGTAAGTGATGCATAGAATGGTTAGCGTTTTACTTAGGGGTAGAGATTGTCCTTATATTATCTATTTATTGTACTCAATCGCCGTTTCCCGCGTATGCGAGGTAGCACAAGGAAACAGACGAAAGAATGAAAGAATGGACCAACCCGTACCCTTATACACATGTACATACATAAACGCCCACACACGCACATATACATACCTATACATTTCAACGTATACATACATATACATACACAGACATATACATATATACACATGTACATATTCATACTTGCTGCCTTCATCCGTTCCCGTCGCCACCCTGCCCTCCCTCCCTCCTGAGGAAGCGCTAGGAGAAGACAACAAAGGCCACATTCGTTCACACTCAGTTTCTAGCTGTCATTTGTAATGAACCAAACCACAGCTCCCTTTCTACACAAGGCCCAACAAAACTTTCCATGTATTATCCCAAACGCTTCACATGCCCTGGTTCAATCCATTGATAGCACGTCCACCCAAGTATACCACATCGTTCCAATTCACTCTATTCCTTGCACGCCTTTACCCTCCTATATGTTCAGGCCCTGATCGCTCAAAATCTTTTTCATTCCATCCTTCCACCTCCAATTTGGTCTCCCACTTCTCGTTCCGTCTACCTCTTGAAACATATATCCTCTTTGTCGATCTTTCCTCACTCATTCTCTCCATGTGACCAAACCATTTCAACACACCCTCGTCTGCTCTCTCAACCACATTCTTTTTATTACCACACATCTCTCTCACCCTTTCATTACTTACTCGATCAAGCCACCTCTCACCACATACAGTCCTCAAACATTTCATTTCCAACACATTCACCCACCTCCGCACAATCCTATCCATAGCCCATGCCTCGCAACCATATACCATTGTTGGAACCAGTATTCCTTCAAACATACCCATTTTTGCTTTCCGAGATAATGTTCTCGCCTTCCACACATTCTTCAACGCTTCCAGAACTTTCGCCCCCTCCCCCACCCTGTGACTCACTTCCGCTTCCATGATTCCATCCGCTGCTAAATTCACTCCCAGATATCTAAAACACTTCACTTCCTTCAGTTTTTTCAATTCAAACTTACCTCCCAATTAACTTGCCCCTCAACCCTACTGAACCTAATAACCTTGCTCTTATTCACATTTACTTTCAGCTTTCCTCTTTCACACACTTTACCAAACTCAGTCACCCACTTCTGCAGTTTCTCACCCAAATCAGCCACCAGCGATGTATCATCAGCGAACAACAACTGACTCACTTCCTAAGCCCTCTCATCCACAACAGACTGCATACTTGCCCCTCTTTCCAAAACTCTTGCATTCACCTCACTAACCACCCAGTCCATAAACAAATTAAACAAACATGGAGACCACGCACCCCTGCCGCAAACCGACATCCACTGATATATATATATATATATATATATATATATATATATATATATATATATATATATATATATATATATATATATATCACAAAAAATAACAACTTCAGAGCTCAATGCAGTCAAGGCTGTAAATACTGAAAAGTAACAGAGTTGACGGATACTGTGAAAGCGTGGGCCTCCTTTACTGAGAAGAGACGCCGCCGCTCGGCAGACTGGCCACCCACTCCACGCCAAAGCAATCAACCAGATCCCATCGCGTTCACAAACTCAACATTCTCCGGTGGAACCCCTCACTTGCTCTACCAAGAAAACCAATTATCATCTCGCTCGAGATACACCTCTTTATGCCCCCCACCCTGCCGTAGACACGGAGACGCACATCATTGTGTGTATGGGGTCACCTTGACGCTCACGCGGTACTGGCCTCAAGTACTCAATGTGGGCAGCGTACTGGTGTATATGTCCCTCGCTGTAAGCTGATAGTCGTGCAGAAGTACGGAAGGAGACGACGGATGCGTTCGAACAGTCAAGGACGATATAATCATCTAATACACTGGAACATTGATCGTCATCAACGTCTCTAATTTGCCTTCTCCTGATGTGTGGGTTTTCATGATGTGTGTGTGTACACGGCAGACGAGCGGATGGGTCTGTTTTTATGAACATGTTGCCCACGATCCTATCACCGTGTCTGTATGATAGTGAAGTGGATGATTCGAGATGCGCTCGAGGGAAGTGCCTCTTCCTAATTGCGCGAGTAGAAATTTGACAACTGCGGTAGGGGCAGCGTTTTGAGAACCCTGTCATAATGCTAGGCTGACGTTCACACAATGAAGCGGTTGAAGAACTTTGATATGGCAGTGTCTGCTATGACAGCCAACCTGTTATGAGAGTCATGGCAGGAATGTGTTTGTGAGGGGTTGTGGCAGAGGAGTGTGTATGAGTGAGAGGTAAAAGGGGGTGTTCGGGGGAGCGATGTGTTTGTGACCGCTAGGAGTAAAATCTTTGTGAGTATTGAAGCGATTCTTGCTTTCAGATGAGGCTGTGATAAAGAAATGTTCATGAGTATAACGAAAACGAAATGTCAGCGACAACTCTGGTAATGGCGTGTGTCTCACAACTACTACGTTGCAGTGTGTCTCAGAACTGAGGAGAGAGGTTGGCAGGACCGTGTCCAGCCACCATTGTGGTTCCGTACAAGTAAGGCTGGTCCGACCCCTGACGAGACGAGAACAACGGCCATATATGCAGTGAGGAGGGTAGTCTTAGAGTCATCTTGAACTCCTGAAGGAGGTATACAAGAGCTTCCGAATATTGATGGTTCATGACACGACGCTAATGGCCTTAAATAACCCCCGGTGCGCTGTAGGCCTACAGAGCCAAGCTAGCCAACCAACCCGTGCTGCCGCCAGCTGGTGGGCTAAACAACGGTGCTGTAGGTTGGATGTCGTCCACTGCGTCGTCCCCCTGATTATAATGACGTTAGTTGCTTCAACGCCATAAACAGTGAGGACCATGATGACTGTGGCTTTACCCTAAACTAAATCATGAAAGATAAACACTTTTGTAATTCCTGATGCATAACACGGTCATGCACACCTGTATGTTCCGAGTAATGGTAGAAAATAACATTCCGGTATGAGGATATGAAATCTGACGAGAGGATATAGAATACTTCATGATGTTGTGTGACCCGACAGAAGCTGGCACCGTTTTAGAAAAGATAGGAAATGGGGATCGCATTTTTGTGACTACTGCATATTAACCCACGTAGCACTGTTGATTTATTATGCTAAGGGGAAAATACGTTGAACGCGACGACAAGACAAAAAGCCAACGAACCTTGACTGAACGCACACACGTTCTGCGTTCATTTCCAGGCCTACTCTGGGTGCGCTACGAATACACAGCGAGTCAGACTCGGGGTACCTGAAAACCAACCTGTCCATCGACTGTTTTAAGTTAAGCAACAAACGATCTTATCTGGAGCATAAACAGATGGCAAATATGCCCGTTGTTGGAGACGACTTTAAGAGACGAAATTTAGTCTCCTGGCGATCCTCAGGTGTGTCTGCTGGTGCTGCACCGTCAAGTGCGAACTGAGACAACGAACACTGCAATGCATCTGGCACCTCCGACCAAATGCCTCTCACTTATAACCTGAGATATAGGTTGTGACCGTACACGATAAAGTACCTCGACCTGACCCGATGATTAACTCGAGTGTCATGACCAAAGCATCAGACGAGGTCTGGTTTCGAAATGATAAATCTGAGATTTGGTGGGTTAGGCTGAGTCCTCATAATGCCCTCTCGTCATTGCCGTGGTACAGAGTATCCACGAGGGGTAAGCGCCACTGCAAGCTGCACTCTCACAACTCCTTAACCTCATCCCCCACCCATCGCCCACAACCCCAATCTGCCATCACACAAATCAAATCAATTGTCTCTATTTCTGAAGCCCTTCTGGCCTCGCGACCGAAGCGCCTACACATAAACGAATATGAGGAAAAGAGCTGCTTCATGAGGCATATCAATCGACCCTAAATATTATCAACGCGAAGAATCTGCAAAAATTGAAGCGAGTCTCAAGGACAAACGAGAATGGTATGTTCGCGTCAAGCGGCCGGAGTGTGTGTGTGTGTGTGTGTGTGTGTGTATGGGCCGAGGGATCTCGTACCCAAGGAGGTGGTGTGGCCGCACGACAAGCACGGGCAGCCCACCCTCAGCTCCTCCACCTGACGCGGCTCAACCACTTCCTGGCTGCAGGTCGGGAAGGCGAGGGCATTTGTGGATACGCATAAAACAAAACAAAGCACAAAAGAAAAAAAACAATTATTTTCGAAGATAAACACCATGACATGCGAGCCAGTGGCAAAAAGGTAATTCTTAGCAGCTGTTATGGTACGTTTTACAGCTATTCATTTTCCGCATAAAGTCGTCTGAATTACGTCTGAGTTATGCACATATTTAGGCACAAGGGGAAGCCTAGGATACAGAAGAGAAAACCATCGGGTGTGCATGATCATCAGTCACTCCCGGGGTGAGGACAAGCATTCATTACAGCCATGTTAAGATCCCTCTTACCAATCCTGGGTTCAAAACTACCTTGAGGGACCGTGGGTACATTTCGATATGAAGGTCAGTTAAGTCTGTGTGTGTGTGTGTGTGTGTGTGTGTGTGTGTGTGTGTGTGTGTGTGTGTGTGGTAGCCGGGGCGTCGTGGCTGCTGCGGTCCGTCCTTTCGCAGTTGGTTCCGAGAACAGGCCAACTCCTCGGGATGGTGTTGTACAGCGCGCACGTCGGCTTCCCGGGATGCGGTGGAGCAGGTAGTGAAGGCGGTGATGATGATGATGCTCGACAGACGTGAAGCTGAGGTATACGAAGGCAGGAGGAGGAGGAGGAGGAGGAGGTGGTGGTGATTCCGCCTCTACCAACACTCTCCTAGCTGGTGATAGACCAGTCATCACCTTTATCCCTCGTGACGGGGGAATAAAACACACACACACACACACACACACACACACACACACACACACACACACACACACACACACATCTCTTGTACGTTACTGAAAAGCGAGTAAAAGCGGGCTTCGGGGACTGAATCCCCACTCCTCTCCCTCCTGTACTGTCACTTCCAAAATTCAGGGAAAAAAGACGATGGGAACCAAGCCTGCTGCTGACGACACGAGAGCCAAAGGTGCAGATACACTACCACATCAGATCTCGTGTCCTACACATAGCACACCTGAGTGGACACACAGCCTCCAGGGGCCCCTTCGGATACAAGGAACCACTGAATGTCTGGGCTCGAGTAAGAGATCATCATGACCATCTGTATCATCTCCTTATCCTCGGTTGGCCATAAAGCACTCGCTCTGTCATCCCTGATCAGATCAGCCACCTCTATCATAGACCTAGGCGAGCGTCTGAGGAGAGATGGTACAAGTCGAACTGCTTGATACACCAAGCTGTTATCAAAGTATGCAGAGCTAGAACCCTCTGAGATGTACCTTCTGCAAGGACACAACAATTCTCTGTAGTGAACCAAATGTTCAGAAAGCTCAGCATCTGATCACGTCTCCTGGATTCTTAGGCGAATACTATTTCTGTAGTGTGGAGTTTCCTCAATAGATTACTGCAGGTGCTACTATAATACCAAACACACACCACATAGAAAGTATCTTATCACCTCTTGTGTCAACCAATATGGCACCACGCACGCTAGATTTTGCGAAATGTTCCCCTGGCGGGGGAGAGGTATTTACGGAAGATGAGTGTGCAGAAGAGACGAACTTGGGAGCAAGATCGAACCTTGTGCCATCATTCCCTCCTGTCAACACAAGAGTTCAAGATATCGAGAGCTACATAACACACGATCCCCCTGAATACATCAACGAGGTTGACCACGCGTTAGTAAGGGACGAAGGGTATGACAGGTGGACGTCGCCTTGTCAAAGATATACTGATGATGAGAGAGAATTAAGACTGTACTAGAGATGCTTAAGGATATGGGAGATGAAAACAGAGTCAACCACATGGGAAACAGATGGTGGCACAGAAAGAGGACATTACCTGGAAGCGTCCTCCTCTGGGGGAGGCTGAACAAACACAGGTTTCCAAGAAGAAGTTGTGGGCTTTAGAGTGAAGTAAAACAGGCACGCACTCAAGGTCGCATGTCCTCAAAACACGAGAAAGGATGCCATCTGGTGTCATGCCTTGTTTGTATGCAGAGAGAGAGAGAGAGAGAGAGAGAGAGAGAGAGAGAGAGAGAGAGAGAGAGAGAGAGAGAGAGAGAGAGAGAGAGAGAGAGAGAGAGAATGTGCATTTTATACATAAAAAGATTCTAGGGAGGGGCAGGTAATGGGTGAGAGGTGCAGTCAAAGCGAGTCAAGGTAGAGTCAAGGAGAAAAGAAACTCGAAGAGAGTTTGCGCTCTCTTGTGTGAGAGTTATGGCAGGTAGAAAGTGTTAGACATGATCTGGGCTACAGAGAAGAGTAAACCTGAGAATGGAAAAGAAGAGGCTGTCGCACTTCCTTTGGCTACAGGACCGCTTCGCCTCACGAATACTTTCTTTGTAATGATTTCTGGAGGATATGAGAGTCGAAAGCAAGTCAGAGGGAGAGTTTCTCCAGGTCCGATACAGCTGGTCCCTTCTCTGGATGGCTATCGAACAGGAGTGGCTGAACAATGGACTGGCAGGAGAGACAGCAGCCTTAGCGAGAGGCGGTACTTGACTCCGTCTATGTCCATGAAAAATAAAGGCATCATCCAAAAGCGGAGCAGTAATCCTCGCAAGGAAGACAAAAGAGCAACTCTAATCAAGTCCAGTCAGTGATGGTACAACGCCAACACCGTCGTCAGGCAGGGCCAGCTACAGGCGGAGGTGCTGTGAGGGAAGAAGCGTTTACAAGTGTGTGATTAGATAAGTATTACATGGGTTCATCTATAGCGCTGTGCTGCTAGATCGCGAAGGATTAGGGATGAAAAAAACCCTAATCTAGGGTGTTGTGTGAATGACTGTGACGGTCGGAAACATGAACAGGGAAGAGGTTGATAATATGCTGCGGGTCACTAGAAAGGGCAAAACTGGGAGCCCCAAACCCGGCTCTTCGACCATCTGTGCGAGAAGGATTTCAACTCGATCTCTGTGGCGGGCGTTGAAATCTCCGATGGAAAGAACATCAGTCTGCGGACAAGAGAATGTCAGGGGCTCGACACCTGACGTTAAACAATAGAAGAATGAAGCAAGGTTTAACAACACAGTGGATGACAGACAAATTCTAAGCCATATGACGTTCAAGTTTAGGAGCACACCGTCCTCAAGACTAGACAGTGGCGAAGAAAAGAGACTCGTACCCCTCATGCAACATCATGGGAAGAGGCTAAAGATGTGAAAGAAAGTGATGAAAAAACCACATTAGAGAGAGAAGAAAGATATCAGAAAAAGACATATTGCCACAGGGTTATCCGAAGAAGTAGAAAGGCAGCGAATGTCGACCACATGAAAGGTTTGGTCTCTGCCACTGTCCTCCCTCCCAGCGGTACCAGATACAAGCTGCTGACCCCAAAGATTCTTCGCACCTTCAGATCCCGGAAACTATGGGAGCATACACACGTTGGATTCTTGTCTCTTATACACTCTCTAATTCTGCCATGTACGTACACCCTCTTATTCTAACCCCATCCTAACAGTCTGTCATCTATACTCTTTCTACCTCTCCCGTACATCTTCATACACCCTAATTTTTGTCAGTGAGGTCTCATTTTTGTAGGATAGATCGAGAGCATACTCGTATCTTTCGTGGAAATTATTTTCTCAGAAATGGGATCACCAAATCAGACCCACGTGGGCGAGCAGAACGGCAGGGAAGGCCCAGTTCCCATATGTAGCCCTGCCCTAGTAATCATACCCCCGAGTTCCGTCTCTCTAACCATTCATGTAGTCCTCCACAATCGCTTGATACGTCTCTCAAAGTGCTTACATTTTCAACTACTCGTATATCTCTGGTTGTATCTTGACATTAAGTCCGCCCCTCTGTCTCAGCCACCAGCATGTTCTCTCTTATGTTTCTCATTCGACTCTGTCCATTCCATGTACTTGAACTGGCTTCTGCACCCTACACTCACTCTCTTTATTCTCAGCATTATTTTCATCTATCCCGTAGTACTATTCAATTGTCTTTTACATATTTCCGCTCTGTTCCTAGCACTCTTTTCCTCTGTCCCTAACATTCTTTGCGTCTGTCACCTCATACGCTCTGTATCTCTCTTGTACGTCCTCTGTGTCTGTCCCTTACACCCTATTTCAGTCCCCTGCATCCTCTGCCTCAGTCCCCTACACCCTCTGTCTCACTCAGTCCCCTACACCCTCTGTCTCAGTCCCCTTCATCATGGCTTAGGCCCGTATATCCTCTGTCTTTGTTCCCTATGCCCTCTGTCTCGGTCCCCCTACACCCTTTGTCTCGGTCACCTACACCCTGTCTCAATCACCAGCACCATTTACCTCAGTTCCTCACACCCTCCTTCTCAGCCCCCAGCACTCTGTCTCAGTCCCGCAAACGCTTTGCATCAGTTCCCTACACCCTCTTTCTCACTACCTCACACCTAGTGTCTGCATTCTCTCTGTCCTCTACACCCTTATAATCTTGGCTTTAGATCGATCATGTCTTCTACACGTGGCATCTAAACACTTCTAAGAGTTCTTTTAAGTTGTTTGATCAATGTATTTTGTTTCTGCCCTCTACGGTATCTATTGGTTAACTACAATTCAAAATAGTTTCAGAAGGTTTGCCGGATGTATATTCACTATATCACCATCGAGGCCCACTACGCACACACACACACACACACACACACACACACACACACACACACAGTTTGAATGTCAGATCACAACCAAATATTCGTAAGGTGGGTAATAGAGACACACAGTATGTCATGTATGCTGAGTGAAACCAATGCGTTTTGTCTTCCGTGGTTACCCATTACTTTTCTTTCCACTGGTCGGTTATTCTCCCACACAGCTGCTGACTTAATAAGAGAAGAGTCGGCCACACCCGACAACTTGCAGGTGTGGGCACGTCAGGGTAGTAAGCTAAAGCTAAATTGCTTTTTCACAGTCAATGTTCCTTCAAGATGGTATAATGAGTGCGTCCTGCACACAGCTCACGCCACCACACGATCTGCTCCGAAAATGCTGACAGTAATAAGGCATGACAGGTTTGTTGTCCCTTCCCTTAAACACACAACAACAACAAAATCCAAATCCTCACCGTTAAGTTAGGACAAGTAAGGTGAGGGTGAGCGTGTCTCGCCGTTTAAGTAATTATAAAGTACCACGGGATGGTTATATCTAAGGTAAACAAACAATAAATCAGAGTTGAGAGCAGAGTAAGGGCTGGCAGGGAGGTGTGGAGGGTGGGAAACACACACACACCCACACACACACACACACAGCCACAGACACACACACACACACACACGTACACACACACACACACACACACACACACACACACACACACACACCGTGTACATAACATGTATCTGACATTTGAATATATAGGGCGGGGGGAGGCGGCAGCAGCCACGGGTGGCGCCAGGTAGCGGGGGAAAGTCTGGGTGTTGTGCCAACTGGCGCAGCCCGGCGCCTAGACCACCTCCACCAAAACTCGTCGCCTGACACTGGCTCACATTCCCTTCTAAACCACAGGTTATCTTGCTCCCATCTCCTGGCTCAACCACTCTCTGGGCCGCTCATTCTCGTGGTTCTGGTGACGTAGATGAGCTGGTTTGTCCTGTGGCTGGGGGGTGGGTAATTACGTGACCAGGTGTTACGAGGTCGTCGGAGGGGGGGGGGGGGGGAGACGATGCCAAGAGGTTCCTGGAAGGGTGAGGCGTGAAAGGGTGGGGTGAGGGTCGAGAGGTGTTGCGCAAGTGAGGTGGGGCCACGTGGCGACCCAGACCTGCGCTTGGCCCGGGCCGGCCCCGCGCTGCCCTTCCTCTGTCACGTGGCTCTTCACCGTCGCTCCACCTCACCCGACACAACATCATGGTACTCAACACTTCCACGCAATCCATCTCCACAACAACGCCGTCTCCACAACACGGGAGGCTCCTACATACAGTTGCCCCCGGCGGAACATTCCAGTCACCGTCTCACTGAGCATGGTGAGGTACGAGACGATGTTATGTTGTCCACGTCTGCCCGAGCACCGCTGGCCACATGAGCCTGACCTCACGGTCTAATCTGGAAATTCCCGAGTTAGTGAGGCTGTCTGAGCCGTGTCCTCGACATCCTCAGTGCGCCACAACCAGCTCATTATACTCGCGCCACAGACAAGGCTTGTGTGATACCTGGAATAATGGTAGAGGAAAAAAAGAAGAAGTATCAACTGTATCCATACCAGTAACTCTCCAAGTCCCAGGAAACCTACGGCTGTACTGATGAAGGGAGAGAAAACATGATGTGTGGGTGGGATTTAACATGATGTGTGGGTGGGATTTAACATGATGTGTGGGTGGGATTTAACATGATGTGTGGGTGGGATTTAACATGATGTGTGGGTGGGATTTTCAGGGAATCTTACAAAAGAGAAAAAAAAAAAATCATAAGTTGGTGCATGGCTGGACGCCTGGAGGGGCTGAGCAGGGCAGTTGTTGACAGTGGACGTCATTACCTGTTCAGTTATCTATTTACAAGCAGGTAATTGTACACTGAGCAAGTCTTCCACTCAGTGGGGTCAAGCTCTTGAACATCCTCCACTACTACTGTTCATCTTGAACATCCTCCACTACTACTGTTCATCTTGAACATCCTCCGCTACTACTGTTCATCTTGAACATCCTCCACTACTACTGTTCATCTTGAACATCCTCCACTACTACTGTTCGTCTTGAACATCCTCCACTACTATTGTTCATCTTGAATATCCTCCACTACTACTGTTCATCTTGAACATCCTCCACTACTACTGTTCATCTTGAATATCCTCCACTACTACTGTTCATCTTGAACATCCTCCACTACTATTGTTCATCTTGAACATCCTCCACTACTACTGTTCATCTTGAACATCCTCCACTACTACTGTTCATCTTGAACATCCTCCACTACTACTGTTCATCTTGAACATCCTCCACTACTACTGTTCATTTCGAACATCCTCCACTACTACTGTTCATCTTGAACATCCTCCACTACTACTGTTCAACTTGAACATCCTCCACTACTACTGTTCATCTTGAACATCCTCCACTACTACTGTTCAACTTGAACATCCTCCACTACTACTGTTCATCTTGAACATCCTCCACTACTACTGTTCATCTTGAACATCCTCCGCTACTACTGTTCATCTTGAACATCCTCCACTACTACTGTTCATCTTGAATATCCTCCACTACTACTGTTCATCTTGAACATCCTCCACTACTATTGTTCATCTTGAATATCCTCCACTACTACTGTTCATCTTGAACATCCTCCACTACTACTGTTCATCTTGAATATCCTCCACTACTACTGTTCATCTTGAACATCCTCCACTACTACTGTTCATCTTGAACATCCTCCACTACTACTGTTCATCTTGAATATCCTCCACTACTATTGTTCATCTTGAATATCCTCCACTACTACTGTTCATCTTGAACATCCTCACTACTACTGTTCATCTTGAACATCCTCCACTACTACTGTTCATCTTAAACATCCTCCACTACTACTGTTCATCTCGAACATCCTCCACTACTACTGTTCATCTTGAATATCCTCCACTACTACTGTTCATCTTGAATATCCTCCACTACTACTGTTCATCTTGAACATCCTCCACTACTACTGTTCATCTTGAACATCCTCCACTACTACTGTTCATCTTGAACATCCTCCACTACTACTGTTCATCTTGAACATCCTCCACTACTACTGTTCATCTTGAACATCCTCCACTACTACTGTTCATCTTGAATATCCTCCACTACTACTGTTCATCTTGAACATCCTCCACTACTACTGTTCATCTTGAACATCCTCCACTACTACTGTTCATCTCGAACATCCTCCACTACTACTGTTCATCTTGAATATCCTCCACTACTACTGTTCATCCTGAATATCCTCCACTACTACTGTTCATCTTGAACATCCTCCACTACTACTGTTCATCTTGAATATCCTCCACTACTACTGTTCATCTTGAACATCCTCCACTACTACTGTTCATCTTGAACATCCTCCACTACTACTGTTCATCTATAATGTCTGGTGTCGGCATGAACCATGTTCACAGTCATTATATTTACCCACCACTCTCATACGATAATAATAATATTACTTTATATATTATTAATGTCTCCTACTTAATTTCATGTCATGGCTGGCCACTAGCTGCTGCGTCCCCACTCTCGAAGAACTCTTCACTGTCCATATCGTCAAACTATTTTACAAACTTAAGGGTTTTGTTCAAGCGAGCCCTCACTCTTCTCTGTCTTTCCCTGCAACTCTGTTGTCCTCTTCTGGACCTTCTCTCTCAGCTCGTTGTGCTTCTTTAGTTGCGGTGATCAAATGTAATAAGCATATTACTGTTTATGCCTTATGGCAGGGGAGCTGGTGGTGCGTTGTTAATGGTCGGGAGTCTGGCAGGGTAGGTGATGGGTTGTTGGTGGTCAGGAGTCTGGCAGGGCAAGTGATGGGTTGTTGGTGGTCGAGAGGAGTCTGGCAGGGTAGGTGATGGGTTGGTGGTGGTCAGGAGGAGTCTGATAGGGCAGGTGATGGGTTGCTGATGATCGGGAGGAGTCTGGCAGGGCAGGTGGTGGTTGCTGGTGGTCGGGA
This sequence comes from Panulirus ornatus, assembly GCF_036320965.1. Lineage (NCBI taxonomy): Eukaryota > Metazoa > Arthropoda > Malacostraca > Decapoda > Palinuridae > Panulirus > Panulirus ornatus. Next base: position 25,122,734 of record NC_092230.1, on the reverse strand, counting down.
GGAGTCTGGCAGGGTAAGTGATGGGTGGTTGGTGGTCAGGAGGAGTCTGGCAGGGCAGGTGATGGGTTGCTGATGATCGGGAGGAGTCTGGCAGGGCAGGTGATGGTTGCTAGTGGTCGGGAGGAGTCTGGCAGGGCAGGTGATGGTTGCTGGTGGTCGGGAGGAGTCTGGCAGGGCAGGTGATGGTTGCTGGTGGTCGGGAGGAGTCTGGCAGGGCAGGTGATGGTTGCTGGTGGTCGGGAAGAGTCTGGCAGGGCAGGTGATGGGTGGTTGGTGATCAGGAGGAGCCTGGCAGGGCAGGTGATGGTTGCTGGTGGTCGGGAAGAGTCTGGCAGGGCAGGTGATAGGTGGTTGGTGATCAGGAGGAGCCTGGCAGGGCAGGTGATGGGTTGTCGGTGGTCGGGAGGAGTCTGGCAGGTTAGGAGATGGTGCATTGTTGGTGGTCTGGGTGGGGGTCAATCGGAGTTGTTGGTGGTACTGTGCTGGCGGCGTGTCAGAGAGGTTGGGCAAAGCGGTAGGTGGTGCACTGTGTCAGAGGATCGGTCAGTGGGAAGCTCTGTTGTTGTCTGGAAGATGTAGACGGCACCAGGGGGTGACGTTGGCGGTGTCTGGGCAGGTCGGGGTTAGACAATGGGCGCGGTTTTGCCCACGTCTGGAAGTGCTCAAGCAAGGCAGTGGAGGGTAGCGTTGCTGACGTCTGGAAGAGGTCAGGGAGCCTGGAGAGAACGTGAGGGTGGTAGCGCTCATGAAGTCTGAAAGGCATTCAGGTCCTGTGTAGGGTGGAGTCGGACGGAGGAGAAAATGAGAGCAATTTTGACACCTGGAAGAGACGGTGGAGGGTAGGTGGAGGTGAAGCCCTGTGGAACGGGTCGGACCGACCAGTCAGTGGCGGTGTTCTTGGATGCTGAAGACCTTCGTAAAGGGAAGGGTTGGGCTGCAACTGGTCGTGTTGAGGATGTCGGGCGGGCGCTATGTGGCGGCGAGGCTGAGTATGAAGGAATCAGTAAGGTACAGTGAGGGGCAGAGAGTCTGGACACCCCTCCATAAAGCTCATGTGACCAATCTACTTTCCACGGGTTACTAATGATGACTTCAAACATTTTTTTCTCAGGTTTAGTAAAAGAAAACATGGCTGATACCAGGAACTGACGGATGGACGGACGGGAGGTCGTTCGAGTATGGATGAACTCGAGGATGAAAAGTTGGTAAAACGCTAGAGGGAATACGATCCGGAAAATAATCGCCTTGTGAAATAACGTGACTAAAATGGGCAAGAAAGATATTCGAAATAGGTTCAGCTAATGACAAACCCCAGAAATGAAAGTCGGCCAGCCAGACAACTGGGAGTTCCATTCAGCGAAGATATCAAGTGAAAATTCGTCTGCGAAGTCGGCACGTCACCGATCCGCAGGACTTGACATATCAAGATCAACGTTGAAGGCATATCTGAGGGCTTGAAAATGTTACCCACAACACATTCCAGAACGATTAGATGATGGTATGCATACAAGATGCGAGGCGACGGCTGAAAAACATTGAGGCTCAGACAAATAATACCCAAACATGGAAAAATGATTGTCATTGAAGCATGTGTCACTGGCAGTCATTCCCGGTCACGCAATATTCATTCAAGGGCCAAGTCAAACCCTCATTCTCATGTGGGACTCAAACATGACCCTCCTCATGTCATGGTCTTGGCCAGGTCATGTCATCACGGTCTTGGCCAGGTCATGTCATCATGGGCTTGGCCAACTCATGCCATGGTCTTGGCCAGGTCATGTCATCATGGTCTTGGCCAGGTCATGTCATAGTCTTGGCCAAGTCATGTCATGGTCTTGGCCAGGTCATGTCATGGTCTTGGCCAAGTCATGTCATGGTCTTGGCCAGGTCATGTCATCATGATCTGGGCCAGAATGACAAGCAAGCAACTGGTAGGACCAGTTTTCTTCGGTGGACCAGCATACTTACTGGGCCACAGCTAGAAGACTAATGTATACCCCCATTGTGATGGACTAGGTACTGGCGAAGACCCCCTGATTCCAGGAGAACGTTGCCTCTCCTCACCGCGCAACGTCACTTCGAGAACATTTCAAGGAAGTGGTCCCGGAAGGATGGACTGGTCGGGGGTCACGTCGTTTGGTAACACTACTTGCTTGGCCCTGGTCTTTCGACGCGTGATAACTACTCTCTTGGACTTCAAAACAAATACAAAGTAGCCAAAGAACACATGAAACAAATGATGCTTTGAAAGACAAAATTATGCATGAAGTTTCGCTATGGCGCTCCTCATTATGATCAGAAGGACGTCACAAAGGAGATGGAAACGCATCGTCTTATCACGACAATACTGACCAATAGCCACACATTTGGACATTGTGGATTATCAATGAAACCTACTATCAGTACGTGTCGGTGTATGTAAATATGTCGAAATGCAGCAGGATATGCACGACAATCTTCCATGTACACCGTGTTTGAGAGAGAGAGAGAGAGAGAGAGAGAGAGAGAGAGAGAGAGAGAGAGAGAGAGAGAGAGAGAGAGAGTGTGAGTGTGTGTGTGTGTGTGTGTGTGTGTGTGTGTGTGTGTGTGTGTGTGTGTGTGTGTGTGTGTGTGTGTGTGTGTGTGTTTCCTTGCACAAGTAAGATTATTATGTAGAAAGGGACGGAGAGGGCATCGGCTGGTGTTGTTCCTGACCTCTAGAAAGGGCTCGACTGCCTAGCAGGTTGACATTTAGTATGACGTGAGGGTAATGAGGAGGTGGCGGAGTTGTAGAGGTCTGGAAATGGTCAGATTGGGCAATGGATGGTGGCGTGGATGACCTTAAGAAGTGGTCAGGTGGGACCTAAGTAAGTGACGGCGATGTTGATGTGTGGAAGGGCAATAGACGGTGGCGTGGTTGTCATTTGGAAGGACTGTCAGTGGTGGCTTTGCGGCCGCAAGGCTGAGCAGTAGGTGGTGGGCGCTGCTGACCTCTGGAAGGAGTCGGAGAGGGTATTAAAGTGGTGGTGCTGTTGACTTTTGGAAAAGGTCAAGCAGGACACACTCAGAGTTGGGAGTTCTCGGGATCTCAAGAGGATTGGTTAGGCAGTCACGGGTATTAACCTCTCGACTCACACAAAGAGAGGCGCGTAGATTCCTACATCAGGTTACCACGTGTGTTCAGAGCCAAGGACTCCTTTACCTAAAGTCTGGAAGAAGTAGGAGACGAAAATGAAGAGCTTTGTGGTCGTCCTATTGTGGGTGTTTTGACGTGATGGTTGTGGACGTGCCGAACTGATTCTGGAATGGACGGGGCGAGGTTCAAGAATAGTTTCAGAGGTTCAAGTATAGTTTCAGAGGTTCAAGTATAGTTTCAGAGCGGTTCTGTGAGAATGTGGGATGTATCAGTGGTTCCCAGGTGCTGAAGGAATCGTGTCTGAGAACCTACAGGAGTGTGCCAACTTGAAAAATGGAGAAACAACATTTTGTTAGAATTTCTACATATCTATAAAATATTTGGGTTCATGTATGTGTGTAAGTGCAATTTTTCCTGTATACATAGAGTGTAGCAGTAGGCTTTGCAGTGGTGTAGTTGTGGTTTCCCGTCAGCATCCTACTGGCTCTACATCCATGTATGAGGGGCGTACGACTACTGAAGAGCTGCAGCGGAGGCTTTCGACGGGCGAAGTAGTCATTCTGGGTGATGGTGTGTGGGGGCGTCTGCGAGTCAGTGTAAGATGGGTGTGCGTGCGCGTCTGTGAGTCAGTGTAAGATGGGTTGTCGGGCAGTAACAGTAGGTCCTGGACGGTGCAGGAGTGGTTATGGGGAGGTGATAGGTGGCTGCGGAGCGGGACATTAGTATCCCCAGCGCTGGTGCGCAGGACTGTTCCACTGGATGGCATAGAGTCATTCAGGGGAGGTACAGGATGGTGGGGGTGTGATATTCCCAGGTGGTGTAGAGGGGGTTCAGGGGTGTTCGGGGTACTACAAGTGGTGTCTGGAGTTACAGGCTGCAGGGGACAGGTACAGGCGGTGCAAGGGACAGACACAGAGGATACAGGAGTCTGGGCGGAGGATGTAGGGGCCAGGGACGGAGGATGTAGGAGTCAGGGCGGAGGATGTAGGGGTCAGGGACGGAGGATGTAGGAGTCAGGGAAGGAGGATGTAGGGGTCAGGGACGGAGAATGTAGGAGTCAGGGAAGGAGGATATAGGGGTCAGGGAAGGAGGATGTAGGAGTCAGAGACAGAGAGTACAGGGGACAGACGCAGAGGATGTATGGGATAAAGACAGAGTGTGCATGGGATAGAGAGAGACAGGGTGCACGGGACAAAGTGAGAGCTTTTAAGGGGACAGACACAAAAGGTGTAAGGCGACAAAAAGGTGTCTGGGGACAAATATAGGATGTAGGGGGACAAACAGAGGGTGCAGAGAGACAAACAGAGGGTGCAAGGGACAAGGATGGAAGGGGTGTAGATTTTATTTCTCTTTTTAGATGGCATAAGAGCGAGTCTGGAGCGGTGTGAAAATAATTTTGGTGTACACTGGTAGTGGTCCACGCTGACGTAAGTATGGTTCTGAGGGGGATTATTAGGGTACAAGGGTGGGTCAGGTGTGGCCATGAGGGACCAGAAAGAGACTTCGAGTATTGTGGAAATGATGGCCGGGCGGTGTACTGTATGAGAGGGGCTGGAGCGAAGCGGTAATTCTTGGAGGATGTAGTGGTATCTCTGGGGTGCTCCACCAGTGCTTTCTGGGGGGTAGAGTAGTGACTGTAAACTGGCACAGGGGGTAGTCCTGGGGACGGAAGCAAATTTTCTAACAGCCAGTCAACACCGTGTGGGCATAATAAACCTCACCAAGTTGTGCCCATCTTGCACGGAAGGAAATACAACGTATGAGAAGGAGACTGAACGTCAGAAGAACTAATCTAACCTCCTCCTCATTATGTGTTTGTGGACCAGACGTGAACAGACGGAGAGGAACAGGGAAACACTGTCTATATGAAAGAGGATGCCAGAGGTGCGATGTTCGAGGAAGGGAGGCATCATGACGGTCAATCCTCGTGTGGTTGGTCTCAAATAATAATAATAAACTATAAGAAGCAGCATCTAGTTACGCGCCGCGGGTTTTGAACTTTGTTGAGCGAGACATAGACACGCAACTCACGAAGTCAGTGGCCGAAAAAATATCTGTCGGAAAGAAGGATGGCAAATAAAAATCACGGCTGTTGGATAGTAGAAGTGGAAGACAGGTGCTAACAAGAGAGCCAATGAGGTGGAAGGCTTTCCATTCCACTCTAAAGGAGAGAAAGGTGGAAGAAGAACCAACCCAGGTATGTCAACGGTACTACAGCTAGTGAGATTCCTGAACATAAGGAATATCTGATCAAAAGAACTTCGGCATCAGTGTACAAAACCTCGAGCTTTTAGGACGCAAATCTTGCGATGTTCCTAATGCGGCATATTCGGCACAGATCAGAGAACTTGGTTATACCCAAGATGTTACTGCAGGGTGGAATTGTGGCATTCTGACAGTCTATGGTGGGAAACGGGTGAGATTTCAAGAAATAACACTCTTAAGTTTCTCCAGATTACTGTTTCCCCATTCCGAGATGCTGTACATGTCCGAATCAAGAGGAAAACTATGTTCAGTGTGAGAAAAAGAACGATTATTGGAGCGAAGACACGGAGCTGAAGTGTGCAGAGGAGAGTCACTGGCGTATGAGTGAAGAGAATGAGAGGCTGAAAAAAGAAAATAATTCAAGGAGAGAAGAAAGTGGGTAGGCGATGGAACGACTTACAAAGGAAGTTTGCGTTG
>NC_092230.1:25104437-25106937 GCF_036320965.1 Panulirus ornatus | reverse complement strand
GATAGTTGGGCTGTGTCTGAACAGAAGAAACTAGGAGAAAGAGAAGTGTTTTACCTACCTAGGGGTGAACACAAAGGCAGGTTTTTCACTTCCTCCAAAATTCGTAAAGACTTTCCCTTGTCTCATCTCTGTCCCTTTCATAACCCTCTATATTCAATTATGGCCCCACGTTGATGTGGACTTTTGTCCGTGACTTGACCCAAAAAAAAAAAAAAGGAAGTGAGTCGTAGGGTGGGGGAGGGGACGACGGTTCTGGGAACATTGAAGAAAGCGTGGAGAGAGAGAGAGAGTTAGGTTGTTATCTGGAGGGCGAAAATGGGTATGTTCGAAGATATAGTAGTCCCAACGATATTGTATGAATGCTAGGGATGGCCTATAGATAAGGGCATGCGAAGGAGAGTGATAAATCGGAAGTGAAATGTTTGAGGACAATATGTGGTGTGAGGTAGGTTGATCAAGTAAGTAATAAAATGGTAAAGGAGACGCGTGGTAATAAAAAGAGCGTGGTTGAGAGAGCAGAAGTGGATGTGTTGAATTGGTTTGGACATATGGAAAGAATGAATGAGGAGAGGTTGACGAAGAGGATATATGTGTTAGAAGTAGAGAGACAAGGATAAAGGGGAAGACAAACTGGAGACGGAAGGATGGAGTGAAAAAGCCTTTGAGTGACAGAGGCCTGAACTTCCAGGAGGGTCAAAGGCGTGTATGGGATAGAGCGAACTGGAACGATGTGGTATACAGGGATCGACGTGCTGTTAATGGACTGAACCAGGAAATGTGAAGCGGCCGAGGAAAACCATGGAAAGGTCTGCTTTGCCTTGTTGTAGATAGGGAGTTGAGGTTTCCGTGCATTACATATGACAGCTAGAGAATGGATGTGAGCGAATGAGACCTTTCTTCGTCTTCCTGGAGCTAACTCTCAAACGCGGGAAACGGCAAAAAAGGATGGGCAGGGGAATTATATATATATATATATATATATATATATATATATATATATATATATATATATATATATATATATATATATATATACTTTGGTACACGTGTGTACCAAATTTTGCAGCAATACCTTCCTGGGTAGACAGAGCCAGACACACTAATTCGCACAAACTGCAAACATCACATTAAAAAGTGACAACACTAACCCACTGTGACCCAGACTCATAATTATGGTACCACTGCTGGTGGTGGTAACACTACTCTCTTTATTCTAATACAATCACGTCTTCTGATGTTTGTACAACTACTGTTACTAACACTTTATTATTATTATTATTATTATTATTATTATTATTATTATTATTATTATTATCATTATTATTATTATTATTATTATTATTATCATTATCATTACTATTATCATTATTATTATTATTATCATCATTATTATCACTAACAGTATTATTATCAACAGTATAATAATAATAATAATAATAATAATAATAATAATAATAATAATAATAATAATAATAATAAAAACACAAGAAGAAGAAGAAGAAGAAGAAGAAGAAGAAGAAGAAGAAGAAGAAGAAGAAGAAGAAGAAGAAGAATACATGGTAGCATTTTAATATTACTCGTTAGTGTTGCGGTAAGCGTTGCTGACAGCTAATCCACTTCCAAAGGTTCGATCCCCGGCGAGGAGAAATGGCCCACAGCTCACATAGTCGCCTAACCTTCCTCTGGCTGATAGATGAATGGGCACCAGCTTTGGGTAAAAGCCTTCGCCAGCCCACAGAGCATCAGTCTAGGGAGGAACCACGTGGCCGCGGGAGTGGCCGACGGTGTGTGCACCAGGTGTTTGCTGAGAAGAATCTGCGCGAGAAATACTTGAGAGAAAGACACAGGTTTGTGTGGGGCGTTTGGAGTACTGGGGGCGTGGGAGGTGAATCACTTGCTGTTTGGAGATGGCACGGCTGTGGTGGAAGCCTCAAGCTGAGAAACCACAGTAGTTGGTGTGTGACAGTGGAGACTAAATGTACGAGGAGGATGCTGAGAGTTAATGTGAAAATAATAGTAAGGCGATGAAGTTTACAAAGGGGAAGGCAGACATGTCGGTTGGGGTAGGAGTCTGAAAGCAGTGAGCCCTGGGGAAATAGGGTATTTAACACCTGTGTGTGGATTTGCACTGCGGACGGAATTGTGGTTAGCTGAAGTGAATCATAGGGTGGGTGACGGGACAAAGGTCCTGGAAGAGTTTAAGAGAGGCCACTTAAATTGGAGAGGTACGGAGGAGGATGTGCTGGAAATGAAATTCAGGAGGACAACGTGTGGACTGAGGAGGGCTGATCGATTAAGAAATGACAGGGTAAGAGAGAGAGGTGTGGCAGGATGAAAAGTATTGTTGAGAAAGCTTGAGAGGGTGTACTGCAATGGTTCGGTCATGTGGAGAAGATGAGTGAAGAGAGACTAAGAGGGTGGTGTCCCAAGTTGTCCATTAATGTGAAAAACAGATAAGTATAGAAATCTTAGAATATTATCAATAAACTTAGTAAAAACC
>NC_092230.1:25021937-25099437 GCF_036320965.1 Panulirus ornatus | reverse complement strand
TTAAGACACATCTTTCGTCTATCTTTTCACTCCTCGTTGCTCTGGGTTATCGTCATGAGCACGTTAGGTCTCGGCTGACACGTCTGCAAACGACGAAGAAAATAAGATTGTGGCTATTACGAAAACCCATCAGTAGGTCTCCATTGTATGCCATGCCCCGTCCCCAGGCGATGGCAGAAGCCGTGGTAGGCATCCAGAGGTCGTTGCCACACATACCCTATAACCCGCCGACCGCCCTACTTACCCAAGAACGTTTTTCCACCTACTTCCTCCGATTTCTTTTATACCCTACAACCATCCAATGATGTCTTCAGTCCTTCGTCTTCCTCAACACAGCGCCGTGCCTGAGTCTTTCTTCTTACTCCCGTCCAACCAACTGAAGGAACCATCCCACCCTGTAATTACCTTGCTCTGACCCCCCGCCCCTCCCTCGTTGTCAAGTCTCCATTTTTATAGATGTTTGATTTCTCCCTTGCTCTCCGGCGGCTCCTGCCCCTCCTCCTCCTCCTCCAGCCGACCACCTGCATCATCCTGGACACGACGTTTGTTAATTGGGATCTGCACATCGACGCTCTGCGCAGCGGGAGCGTTAAACCTGTTTGTTTGACGCAACCACACACTGCCCGTCTCTTACGAAAGGGAAGGAAAGGAAAGCAGAGAAAATGAGAGGGAGATGTTTTATATATATACATATATTTTCTTTGTATGTCCGCCCTTTCCTTCGTTAGCGAGGTAGCGCTAAGAACAGACGGAGAAATAGCCTCTTATGTTCACATTCACTTTATACTTATCATGCATAATACACCGCAACCAGGACCCTCCATCACCGGCCAGGCCCCACAGACCTTTCCATGGATTGCCCTAACCACTTTAAAATGCTTTGATGCATTCGACACAACGTCGCCCACTGTATACCACATCCCTCCAGTTCGCTTGAACCCATATATGCCTTACACCCTCTTGCAAGTTTAGGCCCCGACATCTCAAAGCATCTTTCCCTCCATCCCTCCACGTCCTCCTCAGTTACCCCTTCTCTTTGTTCACTTCACTTCTGACATATATACCCTATTAGTCCTCTACTTATATCCAGACTATTTCATCACCTCTTCAGCTTTCTCAAAGATACTCCTCATACTACACATATTTCTTACCTTAACATTTCTCATTCGATCAATCCTCCTGAAACACGAAATTTCCAACACATCCGCCTTTTTAAAGACCTTTTTCCTGGGGCCCAAGCCTCGCACCTGTACAACACTCGAAACTACTACACCATGAAACACACCTATCTTTGCTGTCAGTGACCATTCTTTCCATTCATATAACCGCATTGGTGTGTGTGTGCGTGTGTGTGTGTGTGTCTGTGTGTGTGTGTATATATATATATATTTATTTATTGATTCATTTATTTATATTTATCATACTTTGTCGCTGTCTCCCGCGTTTGCGAGGTAGCGCAAGGAAACAGAAGAAAGAATGGCCCAACCCACCCACATACGCATGTATATACATACACGTCCACACACGCACATATACATACCTATACATTTCAACGTATATATATATATATATATATATATATATATATATATATATATATATATATATATATATATATATACACAGACATATATACACATGTAAATAATTCCTACTTGCTGCCTTTATTCATTCCCGTCGCCACCCCGCCACACATGAAATGACACCCCACTCCCCCCGCACGCGCGCGAGGTAGCTCTAGAAAAAGACAACAAAGGCTACATTCGTTCACACTCAGTCTCTAGCTGTCATGTAATAATGAACCGAAACCACAGCTCCCTTCCCTTTCCACATCCAGGCCCCACACAACTTTCCATGGTTTACCCCACACGTTTCACATGCCCTGGTTCAATCGACTGACAGTATGTCGACCCTGGTATACCACATCGCTCCAATTCACTCTATTCCTTGCACATCTTACACCCTCCTGCATGTTCAGGCCTCGATCACTCAAAATCTTTTTCACTCCATCCTTCCACCTCCAATTTGGTCTCCCACTTCTCCTCGTTCCCTCCACCTCTGACACATATCCTCTTTGTCAATCTTTTTCCTCACTCATTTTCTCCATGTGACCAAACCATTTCAATACACCCTCTTCTGCTCTCTCGACCACGCTCTTTTCATTACCACATATCTCTCATACCCTTCCATTACTTACTCGATCAAACCACCCCACACCACATATTGTCCTCAAACATCTCATTTCCAACAGATCCACCCTCCTCCGCACAACCCTATCTATAGCCCACGCCTCGCAACCATATAACATTGTTAGAACCACTATTCCTTCAAACATACCCATTTTTGCTTTCCGAGATAATATTCTCGACTTCCACACATTCTTCAACGCTCCCAGAACTTTCGCACCCCCCCTCCCTGTGATTCACTTCCGCTTCCATGGTTCCATCCGCTGCCAAATCCATTCCCAGATATCTAAAACATTTCACTTCCTCCAGTTTTTCTCCATTCAAACTTACCTGCCAATACACTTGTCCCTCAACCCTACTGTACCTAATAACCTTGCTCTTATTCACATTTACTCTCAACTTTTTTCTTTCACACACTTTACCAAACTCAGTCACCAGCTTCTGCAGTTTCTCACCCGAATCAGCCACCACCGCTGTATCATCAGCGAACAACAACTGACTCACTTCCTAGCCCTCTCATCCACAACAGACTGCATACTTGCCCCTCTCTCCAAAACTCTTGCATTCACCTACCTTACAACCCTATCATAAACAAATTAAGCAACCATGGAGACATCACGCACCCCTGCCGCAAACAGTCATTCACTGGGAACCAATCACTTTCATCTCTTCCTATTAGTACACATGCCTTACATCCCCGATAAAAACTTTTCACTGCTTCTAGCAACTTGCCTCCCACACCATATACTCTTAATACCTTAAACAGAGTATTTCTATCAACTCTATCATATGCCTATCATAATCATATATATATATATATATATATATATATATATATATATATATATATATATATATATATATATATATATACATAGATATATATATATACACACACACACAAACACACAAACTTGTTAACAGCTTCCCGCGGAGCGTGGTAGCGCCACGAACAGTTGAAGCCAAAGCCTCATTCCCTTATACCCCCTAACCACAACCAACCAGGCCCCATGTGGTTCTCCAGCTGCTTCAAGTATCCTAGCTGAATCCACTGCCAACATATCGTCCCATGTATACCACACAGCTCCTATTCATTATATCCCGTGCATGCCTTTCACCCTCTTGTATGTTCATGCCTCAAGCAATAAAAACAATTCACTCCATCCTTCCGTCTCCAGTTCAGTCTCCCCCATCTCGTTCCCTCCACCTGTGACACAGAGCATATCCTCCTGTCAACCTCTCCGCACTCATTCTTTCCATAAGCTACAGTCAGTAGCTTATGGAATCATATGAAAAGAGAAGTCCACAGACTATAATACGCCTACGCCGAAGAAGACACTTCACTCAGTGTAACCACGTGGTGGCGGATTCCGACAATACACAACACATACACACACACACACACACACACACACACACACACACACACACATATATATATATATATATATATATATATATATATATATATATATTATCCCTGGGGATAGGGGAGAAAGAATACTTCCCACGTATTCCCTGCGTGTCGTAGAAGGCGACTAAAAGGGAAGGGAGCGGGGGGCTGGAAATCCTCCCCTCTTGTTTTTTTTTTTTAATTTTCCAAAAGAAGGAACAGAGAAGGGGGCCAGGTGAGGGTATTCCCTCAAAGGCCCAGTCCTCTGTTCTTAACGCTACCTCGCTATCGCGGGAAATGGTGAATAGTATGAAAAAAAAAAAAAAAATATATATATATATATATATATATATATATATATATATATATATATATATATATATATATTCCTACGAGTCCACGGAAAATGAAACACGATAAGTTCCCAAGTGCACTTTCGTTTAATAATCACATCATCAGGGGAGATACAAGAGAGAAGTAAAACAGTCAGTTGATATACAACGAAGAGACGTAGCTATGACGACATTTGGTAAACATGTGATTGTCCAAGACAGACAACGAGCGTGTCATAAACTTATTATGTGGACAAGAAGGTGAAATGTTTACAAATTTTATCAACAATAAAGTTATCCAATTTGTACAGACCTTCACTAACATTAAGGTTATAATTCTTTATGTATCTAACAATAGAAGATTCAATGATATTTCGTGATACTGTTTATATATATATATATATATATATATATATATATATATATATATATATATATATATATATATATATAAACAGATAAAGGTGTATAGATAAGTACAACAGGTATGTGGAGGTGTATTTCTCTATGTTTCACTACGTCCATCTGAATCTTTTATCAGACTTGCAGCAATTCCTGTATGACGGAGTGTGTTTTCATGGTCAAGAGGTGGCCACAGGGAGGGTGTAGCAGTGTGACGGGCCTTATGATTACCTTGTTACTCTCTCTTGACGTCGTTGGCCGCTGCTGGGGGAGGCGGCCCGCTCCTGGGACAGAATGGACCAGCGAGTCTCCCCCCAGAGACCTTGGCTTCACAGTGGATAGCTCCTCAAGTTGATCTTGGTGTCTAAACCCTTGACGTCTCCGTGTAACATCAGTGACTTTGACCTTGAACCCTGCATGGTACCGAGTCGCCACTCTGCCTCTCATCTTCTGCACATCAATCTTTTTTTTTTACTGTGATCTTGAACCCCCTGCCAGTTCACAGGGTTGCAGCTTACGTCATGTTCTGTAATATCGTTCCTACTTTTATCTGGTACTGACGTTATTGAACAACGAAAGTGTTGCAACAGGTTATGGCTGACTGGAGTGGCGTGAGGGTTACTGATGACAGTGACGCATCGGCGAAACACTTCAGTTTACCGTGAGGCGTCACTGTTTACACAAACTGCTGCTGTGCACGGTAACGGTCAAAATATTAACAGCATGTCGCTCCCTGTATACCACATCGCTCCACTTCACTCTATTAGGTCAAATCATCCTCTTCGGACAAGTATGATACAGGAGGGTAGGCACACAATGACTCCTAAAAACTGTACCATACGTGGACCCTCCTCCCTTCCCTCCTGGTCCACAACCATGCATGGACCCTCCTCCCTTCCCTCCTGGTCCACAACCATACGTGGACCCTTCTTCCCTTCCCTCCTAGTCCACAACCATACAAGGACCCTCCTTCCTGTTCCACAACCATACGTGGACCCTCCTCCCATCCCTATTGGTCCACAACCATACGTGGACCCTCCGTCCCTTCCCTCTTGGTCCACAACCATACGTGGACCCTCCTTCCCGTCCCTCCTGGTCCACAACCATACGTGGACCCTCCTTCCCTTCCCTCCTGTTCCACAACTATACGTGGATCCTCCCTCTCCCTGTTCCATAACCATACAAGGACCTTCCTCCCCCTCCCTACTAATCCACAACCATGCGTGGACAGTCTGCCCCTCCCTCCTCCTCCTCCTCCTTCACAAGTGACCCAGTACGACAGTATTGTGTTGTACAATCACTTCTCACAAGACACAAACAGTGCTCGTTGAATCCGCATCACTATGAGCTACTTCATATTCTGCTACACAGATGGAGCTCACCACGGGAGAGACAAAACAGCGCACGAGAATATTATGCCCAAATTGCTGTTATTTTCCCACACCACATCGTAGTCACAGCTTTGGTGACGCCTCTCTGTTCGTCCACCGATGTGCATGGATCGTGTTGTTCAGAGATGAATTGTCCAGGGTCATGGCAGGTCAAGCTTCACCCAATGACCCCGATATGACCACCCAAAGCCGTTCTGTGATCTTCAGGCTAGACTTTCATCATCTGAACACGACGGTACAACAATAGAATACGATGGTGCGACCCTAAAACACGACGTACGACCCTAGAACACGGTGGTACGATCCAAGAACACGATAGTACGACCCTAAAACACAACGTAAGACCCTAGAACACGATGGTACGATCCAAGAACACGATAGTACGACCCTAAAACACGACGTACGACCCTAGAACACGATGGTACGATCCAAGAACATGATAGTACGACCCTAAAACACGACGTGCGACCCTAGAACACGATGGTACGATCCAAGAACACGATAGTACGATCCTAAAACACGACGTGCGACCCTAGAACACGATGGTACGATCCAAGAACACGATAGTACGACCCTAAAACACGACGTACGACCCTAGAACACGATGGTACAATCCAAGAACACGACGATAGCGCGACATGAGTCCTAGCTTCTCAGGATCAGGTCACAGGCCTGGCCACTGTACTCACAGGTCGTGCTCAAGGGGATAAAGGCCAAGATCGTGTTGACAATTGTTGAGACCCGGGGCTCTAGCGGACGTGCAACATATAGAGAAAACCTCCACACACATCTCCACTACCTCAGTACTGAAGATGGATCAATGATACAGTAATGGATCAATGACACTATCTAATCCTTCTCCAACACTTCAGTACTAGTCCTCGGTAACTCTATAACCCTCAAGTTATTTTTCTTCACCGTTTCAATAGTTTTCTTACGACTTCACAACATCTTAAAACACATCGCCGGACCTCCGTAACACCTTCAATGCAGCTCTACCGTCATCCCTTCCAAGTTCCAATACCGCAGCGAGTCTCCAGCAATCACAAGTCCTCACGTCCATCTCCAAAACGACCCTAAGCCCTCTGGCACTTCCCCAGCACACACATGTCCAATGATCATATGTCAGTAATTAGCATTTATCTCCATTATATGGATAAGGAAAAAAATGTGTACTCCTTTATGACCTTATGAGTGCCGAGGATATGATTAATGAATCAGGTTAACATTTTCACGTTTCGTAAATAATCTTAATAGAACTCAGTCATGCAATTGTTTTCTGAGGTGAAAAGCTGCACAGTTCATGACACGGGGGTGATGGTGGTGGTGGGTACGGGTAACTGGCTTGAGAACACACCACTTACGAAGACAGTGTATGCAACTTCGTTATCAACAACGAATTCCTAACATTTAACTCAGTTCTTTATCACGTTACGTACGCTGTTGTGATGTGACATCCTAGAGAGGTTGTGGTACAGCATAAGGGTCTCTTATCTATCATCACTGACGGAGTTGTGTGGTTCCTACAGTGTATGGTGCATCTACCACGCCATGACCAGCTGCGTGGTTCCTACAGTGTGTGGTGCATCTACCACATCATGACCAGCTGTGTGGTTCCTACAGTGTATGGTGCATCTACCACACCATGACCAGCTGTGTGGTTCCTACAGTGTATGGTGCATCTACCACACCATGACCAGCTGTGTGGTTCCTACAGTGTATGGTGCATCTACCACACCATGACCAGCTGCGTGGTCCCTACAGTGTATGGTGCATCTACCACACCATGACCAGCTGTGTGGTTCCTACAGTGTATGGTGCATCTACCACACCATGACCAGCTGCGTGGTCCCTACAGTGTATGGTGCATCTACCACACCATGACCAGCTGTGTGGTTCCTGCAGTGTATGGTGCATCTACCACACCATGACCAGCTGTGTGGTTCCTACAGTGTATGGTGCATCTACCACACCATGACCAGCTGTGTGGTTCCTGCAGTGTTTGGTTCATCTACCACACCATGACCAGCTGTGTGGTCCCTACAGTGTATGGTGCATCTACCACACCATGACCAGCTGTGTGGTTCCTGCAGTGTATGGTGCATCTACCACACCATGACCAGCTGTGTGGTTCCTACAGTGTATGGTTCATCTACCACACCATGACCAGCTGTGTGGTTCCTACAGTGTATGGTGCATCTACCACACCATGACCAGCTGTGTGGTTCCTGCAGTGTTTGGTTCATCTACCACACCATGACCAGCTGTGTGGTTCCTACAGTGTATGGTGCATCTACCACACCATGACCAGTTGTGTGGTTCCTGCAGTGTTTGGTTCATCTACCACGCCATGACCAGCTGTGTGGTCCCTACAGAGTATGGTACATCTACCACACCATGACCAGCTGTGTGGTCCCTACAGTGTATGGTGCATCTACCACACCATGACCAGTTGTGTGGTTCCTGCAGTGTTTGGTTCATCTACCACACCATGACCAGCTGTGTGGTTCCTACAGTGTATGGTGCATCTACCACGCCATGACCAGTTGTGTGGTTCCTGCAGTGTTTGGTTCATCTACCACGCCATGACCAGCTGTGTGGTCCCTACAGAGTATGGTACATCTACCACACCATGACCAGCTGTGTGGTTCCTACAGAGTATGGTACATCTACCACACCATGACCAGCTGTGTGGTCCCTACAGAGTATGGTACATCTACCACACCATGACCAGCTGCGTGGTTCCTACAGTGTATGGTGCATCTACCACACCATGACCAGCTGTGTGGTCCCTACAGTATGGTGCATCTACCATACCATGACCAGCTGTGTGGTCCCTACAGTGTATGGTGCATCTACCACACCATGACCTGCAGTGTGGTTCCTACAGTGTATAGTGCATCTACCACACCATGACCAGCTGTGTGGTTCCTACAGTGTATGGTGCATCTACCACACCATGACCAGTTGTGTGGTTCCTACAGTGTATGGTGCATCTACCACACCATGACCAGCTGTGTGGTTCCTACAGTGTATAGTGCATCTACCACACCATGACCAGTTGTGTGGTTCCTACAGTGTATGGTGCATCTACCACACCATGACTACGCATCTCTTCACTTGCTCTCTGGATGGTAACATGCAGTGGCTCTGGCTGGCGTGATACGCATGTCTTGAATAACGTAGAAATCAGTCCGTTCTTATCCACCGGGAGGGTGAGGGAGGGATACATATTTCCATAAACAGGACGACCAAGTACTCCTGTACTCGCGCTAAACTGCGCATTTGTCGCTAATGAGGGAGAAAATGCGCAATCTGAAGTCATAACAAAGTGCGCTGATCTATACATAGTGTATAGTGTAATACGATATACACAGGGTAATATAATGTAAGAAAACGGCAACAATCTATACATAATGGTAATACTCTTCCATGACGCCATACGTGTGTGTGTGTGTGTGTGTGTGTGTGTGTGTGTGTGTGTGTGTGTGCGCGCGTGACGTCATGGGAAGCCAGGGAGGGAAGGAGGGAGGAATGGTCCACTGGTGACGGGGGTGGAAGGTGAGGAGGACCACCGGTGCTGGGGACCGGTCCATCACCACCCACAAACCACTAACAAAAGGTAAATGTTCCCTTTCTTTGTGTGTGCTCTCATGAGCTAAACTCGCGTGCCTGGACAATGCGTAACAACACTCCCCGCGCCGTAAACGTCCAAATTCCATTGCAACTCTATGACATATTCGCCATTAATGACGCTTCAGAATAACCTTTTTTCTCTCCTTCGTTACGCCAGACGCGTAGGATGGGATCGTTTGCGAAACCCTCAGGTTTCGCAAGAAATTTCTCAAAGTGATGCCGACAATTGGCGACATGGCCTACGTTTTCTTTACCACAGCCTCTTCTGACGTCATACGCTGTAACTGCCATTGTTTGCTCTTCCAGTGTGAGTCACCGTGAGGTGGGTTATCATGTGGGGCTCCTACTCAGGCAAGGCTGGCCAAACTGTCGTCTTATGACCATTCTCAGTCTCTAGAAGGGTAAATATACAGGGGCTCCCGGACTAACAGGTAAACACACACACACACACACACACACACACACACACACACACACACACACACACACACACACACAGATACATATTCACATAAACACATATAAACACCCGCACGCAAAGACACAAACATACACCAACACATACCTACACAGAAATGCAGTGTGTAACACAATTTTTGTTTCTGGGTAGTTAATGATACTTCCTAATTGCTTATGCGTAAAAAGTAGAGAAAAAGGATATTATTCCTTTCAAACTTTGCTTCTGTTACTAGGAGAGTGATGTCTTGAAATTCACCGTGTACTTCCAATTGGACGACGGGTGAATTGGCACATTTTTATTCACATTAAGTTAGAAAAAAACAACATATGAATCAAAATAAACATGTATTTCCGGTAATGTTAAACAAAAACGATGACAAAAGATTTAGAAGTGAGTAGTTTTTCGAGATTTATGATTTTGCAGTAAACTACTTTCACGAATCAGACCCCACATATAATCTGCCATCATGGTCTCGTTCTCTGTTTCTTGGTAGCGGCGTTCAAAGTCCAGCATATCCTGGTGGAAGCGCTCGCCTCGCTTCTCTGAATACGCTCCCATGTTCTCCTTGAATTTATCAAGATGAGCGTCAAGGATATGGACTTTGAGGGACATACTGTAGTCCATTTTGTCGTAGTTCTTCACCATAGTCTCAACCAGCTCCACACAGTGTTCGGCCTTGTGATTGCCCAGGAAGCCCCGAGCCACTGCGACAAAGCTGCACCAAGCTGCTTACTCCTTCCTTGTGAGGATCTTGGGGAATTCCTTGCACTCCAGGTTCTTCTTCATCTATGGTCCGACGAAGACAACGGCTTTGACCTTTGCCTCAGACAGCTCACGGAAGAAGTCTTGAAGGTATTTGAAGGCTGCCGACTCCTTATCTAGAGCTGTTGACAAATTGTTTCAGAAGGCCCAATTTTATGTGCAGTGGTGGCATCAACACCCTTCGGGGTCTACCAGTGGTTTCTCACTTGACGTTGTTGGTAAAACCGCCTACGAGACCCATCAGGAATGCCACTATTTTCAAGTCTCCAGTGACCTCCCAGCTGTATTCATCATACTTCAGGCGTCTAGCAAGGTCTTGACACTATTGTATTCTTCTTTGAGGTGCACCGAGTTACAGGCGATTCAGATTGCCTTGAATGATTTGGTAATATTGTGGCGGAAGCAGAGCCCATCTTAACGAGTGATGCTGGAAAAACCTACGAGACTCTTCCTCTGATCTGCGATTTGCACACTTTAATCCAGCAAGTTCCACTGCTTGAGCCCAGACGTCAACAAAAGCTCGGCATTGGACTTCTTGGGACTAAGATCTCTGATCAAGTCGTTGAGGTCTTTTTGACTGGGGTAGTATGGGTTTCTCACCTCAGCTGCAACTGTGACACTGTAATCTGGATCTACAACGTCTTCGTCCCCCTCCGGAGGAGTGGGTACGGGGAGCTCAGGGCCGTGTGGCACCGGGGTAATGGATGATGGAAGGTCCGCATACGTGATAGCAGGTGCAGTCTTGCCAGTCCGACGTCTGGAAGGTTCCATCATGCAGAAGTAGCGACTGCTTGAGTGGTCAGTGGGTTCTCGTCAAATTCTTGGGATAACGAACTTCACGGCCCTCTTTTCCCCTCTGTAACATCCTGCAAAAGAACAATATATATCTGTGATTATGAAAAAAATTATATTTGTTTATATATTCATTTCACCCATATATATTCCATATATGATTTTTTTCAAATATAAGATTGAAATCTTAAAAAAAAATCAAATCAAAATATCTTTCGAGTTAAATTCTTTTTTAAAATATTGTAATATTCCGCCATCCAAACGAGCAACGATAGTCTATCTTACCATCCAGAGGTCTTTTTCTTGTAGTGCTGGCAGGTGAAATGACGGGGCCAGAATCTGTCTTGATCCCCGGGGGAAAGTCATGCCGAAATATACCATGTAGGCCTGGCACATCTTAGCTGAGACTACCACGCAGCAGTACACTGCTTTTCCGCTCTTGTTTTGATAAATTGGCCGCAGACATAGCACAATGCGTCTGCCGGATGCTTGCAGTCTCTAGATGTCATCTCAGAACAATGTAGGTATATGTATCCACTTAGGCAGCTACATCTAATGTGAAGTGGTTGACTTAAGGTCCTTATATCTATACTACTACTTATATTATTGGAAACTTCTAGAAAGTTCTATATCAGCTATTCAGCACTGAATATATCTGGAATGTTCTTAAAAATACGTAAACTTCAAAATATCACTGTCTTGATCACAAAAATCAAAGTTTCAAGGAAATAATAGCATTTTTTATACTTTTTAGCACATAATCTATTAGAAAATAACACTTATTACCCAAGAACGAAAAAAGAAAAAAATTGTTACACAGTGATATTAACCTAGACACACACACACACACACATACAAACACACACACACACACACACACACACACACACACACACACACACACACACACACATTTAATAAACAAGTCAAAAACATGCAAAGTTTCAGTAAAATCAAAACACAACTATATGAGAAGGTGATGACACATTTCTGGTACTGTATTTGGCGATTCACAGGAAGTATGACAATAATGTTCGACACGTGAAAAGTCTAGTAAAAACTAAATCTGTGGCCACAATATTGTCTCTTGGGTATCTGCAATATGTACGAAACATATGTGCAAGGTTTCAATTCAGTCCATCCATAAATATGAGCGTCGTTTACTACACAATCTATGTAGCGTCGGTCGGATCGGACACAAGAAAGAACAGGTGAAGAGCAATATGTCCTCCGTTTGCTCTGCAGCGGAGACTTGAAACGTGGCGGAGAAGGAAGTCATAAAATCTAAAACATTACAAGAAGGAAAAATTATTTTCTTTTCTGACCAAGATTTCTCAATATAGGAAAATTTCCAGCGATAAATATTAGTTTCTTCACTAAGATTGTCAAAGGTTCGACCATTTGTGATGATGATGATGATGTTATCCGCAGGTTGCATCGTTTCGAAGCCAGATAATAATGACTCGTCCACAGTGACGCTGAAAGTTCATTAATTACTTTACTATCCCTGAACATACCTGCCACACCTGCACACCTGCCTGCCACTCCACCAGCTGGTGTGGGAGGCGGGGGTCATGAGAGCCCTCCATCCACCACATGGCTTCCCCCTAGAGGGTTTCCCGACGCTAACTCCCCGACACACACACACACACACACACACACACACACACACACACACACACACTTCCTGACCTTGCTTCCTCGCGCCAACTTCCATTTTCATGTTCTGGTTAAGTCTGGGCAGTCGAGGAGGGGCCGGGGGCTGGGCACCACTAGGATTACCACCGTCGCCAGAGGAGACTGAAACTTTACCATGATGTGGTTCATGACTCACGGTCATGGATGGCCTGACAACCTCGCCTCGCCGGGAACCCACTCGTCCACGTACTTCATTATTCATTCTTCTTCCGTGGATCAAAAATGACAGAACTGTCCTCTGATCAAGTACAGCGTTACTCTAGGATTTGATCACGGACACAATACTCTTAATCTGGTTTTACTAAACTCTCAAGTTTATATTCTTCCCACGGGAGATGATCGTGTGCCCCTACACCAACGCTGCGATCCCTCAGCACGACGGCACGACCCGTGGGCACGACGGCGCGACCCGTGAGCACGACGGCACGACCCATGGGCACGACGGTACGACACTCGAGCACGACGGCACGACCCATGGGCACGACGATACGACACTCGAGCACGACGGCACGACCCATGGGTCTACGTAGCCTCCCCAGCACTAGCCTTATTCTCAAGACCCCAACCATCATTACGAGACACAGTCGCAGGGAGGAGGCGGTCGAGGATCGTACCTTCCACACACTGTGTATGTCCACTGACCCGACCTTTACGGGTTAGGGCAAAGGACGCGCCATCCTACTTGAGAGGTCGCTCCGTCGGGGGTTTAAAAACTCTCACTTGAAAATAAAGAAGCATAATGAGTCTTATACAATCAATAAGGTAGGGTTAATAATTCCCTCTAATATGGAACGCCAGTTATCTTGCGGGTGATGAGGCTTGACGCTCTCTCTTACAGCGGGCGCGACCTGATCTTTCTGAGAGCAGAGCGGCGTGTCAGCATGATTATATCACAGCCGGAGGAATGTGCGGAGCGGTGCGAGGGTGCGGTAAGAAGGTCCCGCCACCGGACAACAGGACTAGACAACCAAGGGCTTGTGTTTCACCTGCCTGGCACGCCCACCGTACTACCCCAGAGAGAAAGACTTTCCAAAACCACGCACCCAAATGACGATCGCGACCGCTATACTCAACCCCATGATGCCCCCCCAGCCGCCCATCACAGTGTGATATTCTCCCCGATCGACGCCTGCCGTAATCAGTCTACGGGCGGAGGAAGAGGTGGTGATGGTTAAGAAAATAAAAATCAGATCAGCCGAGGTGAATGTCCTCTTTCAGACGGAGGTGGGGTTCCAGACGCCGGGGAGAGGAGGGGGTTAAACACTGGGCCAGGGCTATTGTACGCCGACCGTCCACGGTGACGCAACCCCTTCCAGATTATCACTGATTACACTCCCCTGCCTGCCACACCTGCCCGTCGCGCTCACTCGGCCCACTCGCCTCACCCTCGCTCCAGCCAGCCCTCCAGCACCCTCACTATTAACGAAATAAAATGATCTTTTGACGCACTCGACCAGGCAGCGCTTCAAAACACTCCCGTACAAAGAGAATAACATCTAACATGACGCAACTTGAGCGGGTGATAGAGAGACTTGACATCATAGTCTGGTATCTTATGTCTTTCCCTGGGTATGATGACGTAAAGATATGGTACGTGAAATAAAGCGGTCTGTCTCCCGCTGCACGACGCACTGGTGGTCCGTCCGTCACCGTTCCCAATGACCCGCCCCGACAACCTGCTTCAAAAAAAATATCGCCCATCAACGCCAGTAACTCCGCGTTTTTAAAAAGAGTAAATAACACCCTCACAACTTTATATGAAATGTTAAAACTATAAATGAAACGTGATATTTGATCGATGTGAACCCAAATATCCTCAAGAACAGAATAGTCTTCTCACCTGAATACATTCGTGTGTAATGTAATACTACATTAACTTTCACGACCATCTTAGTGTAGCACACGGTCATACATGCATACATGCATACATACATACATACATACATACCTCACATCTCTCTGGCGGCCACACTCACCTTCACACCGACCAAACTCACATCTTGCAGCCGCGTCTTATTTTCGGTAAATCATATCATTGAAGGATAGAAATTCGATGACTTCATCTGCTATGATTACTTCTATATTAATGACTAAATCCATCAATCATACATTATACAAATGCAGCTGATCTCGGCAGTATCTTAAGCCGTATGTCCTGTTCGTTATAAACTGGGAGTAGCACAACGTGAAGGGTCTAGTGTGGAGGCCAAGGGTTGACCCGGAGCTGTTGTGGGTAATGAAACAATAAACTAAATGAAACACATCATGAGAGGGGATTGCAAGATCCGGGGCTCGAGACACAGCAGGCCGCAACCCCACTCGTGTGTGTGTGTGTGTGTGTGTGTGTGTGTGTGTGTGTGTGTGTGTGTGTGTGTGCGTGTGTGCGTGTGTGTGTGTGTGTGTGTTAGGGGATAAAGGATCCACTTGCCAAGTGTGGAAACTTTAAAGACCTGTTTTTGATTTTCGTCGTAACAGCGGCGACTTTAAAAGTGTGCACTCTGACCCATGCTGTGGGCAGTGGAGGAGGAGAAGATACAGAGAACACCAGAGGTTCAGGGAGACTGGGGCCTCGATGACGAGAACAACACACGAGGGGTTACACGGAGGAAAATGCTCGGGAAAAACTGGTGGTGGCCTTCGGCGGCTTCAAGACGGCCTTGCAAGGCCAGCATGCCTGGAGCCTTGCTCAGGTTCTCATGTACCTTTGTACTACATCCAGAATCTGGAGCCTCTATATGCTACTGATCCCAGGAACTGCTCCTCCAGGCTTGCCTCTCCTCCCCCCACGTATCGTGGGACCTGAATTCCAAGCCAGTCTCACTCATCCCACGGACTGTATCACAGGGACTGCCCCTCCAGGGAAGCCGTGCTCATCCCAGGGACGCGCCATTGAATTATGGCGCCGTAACACACAGACACACACACACCAAGTCTACAAGTGTGCACCCCTTGGGGGCCCCTTAATACGTACACCAAATTTCAAGTTCGTAGCTTTCATCGTCATGTAGTTATAATGGTCACACACACACACACACACACACACACACACACACACACACACACACACACACACACACACACACACACACACACAGGGTCTTTTATCATTATAGATAGACAAAGTTAGGATACTTATCATCTGAAGTAAACGATTCACGAATGAAATGCTTCCAAGGGTTATGTAATGCTCGCTGGGAATAATTTCTCAACTCACTAATTTCAGCACAACCTACTAAAAGTATTGCAGGCTGTGTGGGAGTAGCTTTTCAGGAAAAGTTTAACTTTGGTCTTCACGATTAAGGTCGCCACGACACGCATATAGCCTCTTTTACCCGTGACTATATTAGCAGCGACACGTAAAATACATCCCACACAAGAACTATCCAGCTTACGCTGTTGCCATCTCACTTAACAAACAAAACTTTAACCTCCGACCATCCCATCACAGAGCGAACACAGGCAAAACGTCAATAACTTCTCTTGTAAAGGTATTTGTGGCTGAGTGACGTGGGCGCCGCGCCGCGCAGCGTAGGCCCTATGAAAGGATCCTATCACAACGACAACAATAACCATACCCCGCTCAGACAATGTCAAGCTGGACTCGTTGACATCATATGACGCCGTCTGGGCTAACCAACCAGGAGGATCACCCACAACTCACCGGGTCACTACCCACCAACACATCACGTCACCGCGCATGTAGGCCAGGTCACTATCAAAACATTGCTGAAGTATCAACACGGTCAACATAGCCGGTCAAAAAGACAGCTGGGTACCGACAACCCAACACGTTACTCTTTAACTCGATCAACACCCCACAATCACTACCATCACACCAGTATACACCGTTAGAGACTACGCCACAAGGATAAAGGCATCAAAACCTCTGGAAACAAGGCGATATTTTGACGAACGTACAGCAGCCCTGTTATATAATGCAATACGTTGGGACGGCATCACTGATTGCTTAAAGGACCGTAAGTTGCACTGAAACACCACACATACCTAAGATGAAATTCCAGGAAAGGATGGGAGTGCAGCAGGTGGTGGAGGTGGCTTCTGGTATGAACACCTCCACACTCAAGCTAGAGGGAACAGCAGAGAGCAAAAGGACGGGGGTGGAAATATATAAAGAAATATAAAAGGGAGAGAGAGAGGGGAAGTGTAGAGGCACTGGAGAGTGAAGACTGACGGACCGATGGAGAGGTAAGGAACTGAATGGTTAGAGAGGAGAGGAGGGAGAGGTTAGATGGGTAGGTACCAGAGTGGAGGTTTGGTGAGGGACCCACCAACCATACTACCTCTCTCCTCTCACTCCTCCCTCCTCCCTCCAACCATACACTGGTCCGGCCTGGGACTCGGTGAAAGGAACGTAGATATGGCGAGATCTTACCTAGATACTATCATCACCCTCTAAACGATGGCCATTTACAAATGACTGGAAAAAAATACCAATGAAAAGATCTATTTCAATGGTCACCTGTAAACTATCCGCAGAGGTGAAGGGGAACGCAAGAGCTGGAAACAGTAATCCCTCCTGCCCTTCTGGGGAATCTAGCGGCTGACATTTGGTATTACTGCCTCCCCTGGAGCCTGGGCCAGCCGAACACACACCCCATTTGTGGTAATGGGCCGTGTAGGCCTCGGTCACGGCTCATCACGGATGGGTTCAGCCACGTGGACACAATCATTCATGATGAAGAATTACATCACATCGAACGAGATGGGGTTACAGAACTGTAATCAATCTAGCACGTCCCACTCCAGCTCGTTATCATTAGTTGTACAACGGTTAATGACGGATAATAACAGAAGGCGTCTATCCAAACTGTACATCATCACAAATCTTAAATATCAACAGAACAGCCATGACACTTACAACTGTTACAATACGTCATCATATGATTTTCTAAATATAATTTCGAGATATAGAAAGTAGTTTAACCCAAGGTGAAGTCAATAGTTAGGCCTGTAGTATATTCAGCCATGACACTTCAATTCTTGAGTGTTGGAGGACGCAATCACACGGCACAGCACCTGGCTCCTGTAATGACTTCATTTACGACACTAACAGTATACTTGTATGGCCAGGTCAGAGATCAGAAGGTGAACACTTTCAGCCCTCTGACGACAGAAGGCCTATCGCATCTGGACTTCCACCAATGGATAAGTCCTTGTTACTTCGAACGAGCCACCGTCACCTACTGGGACCACATGTACCCCGCCACCTGCAGCGTGGCTTGGTCTGGCCGCAGATGAATACGCTACCTCAAGTCAGCAATTCTGTCAACCTCGACCAAAAATGTTTTCTTGGCTCATAAACAGTCTTGACTATGGGAGTCCACACTTCAGGAACCCCTCAGGCTTCTCCATCGTCAGTAGCAACAGGTGAGCATGCGACTCCTGGCCTATCATCCTTCTGGCGGGGCTCCGTGTGCCTCGTCTCCCACGGCCTCCTTCGGCGGGGTACTCCCGTGGGACGTCGCCACCACACATCTCGAAGAATCAGCATAAATTACAGGGCCTACAACCACGCCCTTCGGTAGCACAAAGCGCAAACAACAACCTCCCACTAACACAGGATCCTGGCACGCCTCTCCCTCCAGCACGCCTCTCCCTCCAGCACGCCTCTCCCTCCCCACTTGCCCACCAAGCTGGCCTGGCGGGGTATGAGACGGCAGCCGTCCTCGACAGTACTGTGGTAATGTGCAAGAAGTTGTAGCTCAGAGAGGTAAGGGTGGTTGTAGTCGCCCCCGGGAAGGGTAGTGGCCCTAAGCGGCGGTCTTGTCGTCGTCATCTCTGCTGGTGAGAGAGATGGTCGTCCTTGATTTGACGTGTGTTGGTGTCCCTACAAATCTATGGTGCACCCCATGTTCATCTTGTGAGCGGTAGCGCAAAAGGATTACAGTGGGTCACAAAGGGTCTTACTCAGACCCCAGTGGGTTGATATTACATAAGATGTTACAATTCGTATTTCAGTACATACATTACAGTTTCATGTAAGTTTTACCCACTTAGATGCAAAAAGTGGATATAAACTTAAAATTTCAGGTATCTTGTTATCAACAATATGGCGTTGTGACATTTCTTACAGGGTTTGTTTGGCTCTATCTCTAAAAATCTCTATTTTTTCACATTCTAAGACATAGTGTTCTCAGTTTGTGTCCAAATCTTTGACACAAACTCTGACAATTCACATGGTTAACATCTCTAGTTAGGCTAAAGTGCCAGTAGTACCTATAGCCTAGCCATAGTTTGGCAGTTACAACATAATGTGATCTGCTGATCTTATTACTTTTTCCGTATACATGTTTTAATTTACACATCTCACTGTGACGGAAAATGTTTCTACTTATGTTTCGTAGTTCAAAGAGGTCAATTAGTTCTGTTCTAAACGCAGTTCTGAAGGCTCTAATTGACAACCCAACGCTGTTTTCAACATCACCTTTACTTTGTGCCAGTAGCCGGCTGATTCGGGTGAGAAACTGCAGAAGCTGGTGACTGAGTTTGGTAAAGTGTGTGAAAGAAGAAAGCTGAGAGTAAATGCGAATAACAGCAAGATTATTAGGTACAGTAGGGTTGAGGGACAAGTCAACTGGGAGGTAAGTTTGAATGGAGAAAAACGCTCTCTGTCCTCGAGAATGCTTGAGGCTGTAGGGACGGGAATGGTCGCCCTTGGCGGATGTGCTGCCGCTATGGTTTCTGGTGGCGGGGGTCATCCTGGATAGTGTGTTATTGTTCTTGAACCTATGGTGGGTTGTCGTGGCTACCCTGTGTGGTCGTGGTGGCCACGACTGGCGCTTCTCGTCCTTGAGAGCAGTACTGCTGACCTTGAAGCTGTGGTGGTCAGCAGCAGCAGTGATGACGGTAGCCCTCCGTCACTTGTGTTCCTCGGTGTTGATGGTCCACCAGGATGGGAGGGGCACCAGAGTGGCAGATCTATTGACTGATTTGTGCCGGTGACCCCGGCATGTTTACTGTGCACCCCATGCTCATCCCGGGGCACTCCAACCCATGCATCCTGTGGGCTGTGGCGCAAAGTGCTTACCGGGTGCACAAAAGGTCCAGAGACATGCGCCATACTGACAGGTATAACTTACTTTGTGAGGAAAATATGAGGGCGAGTTAGGCAGCACTGAATGAAGAATTCATTACATAGTAAGTGAACTGCTTATAAGCGATGAAAAAAACAAGGACTGGATTAAGTATCGAGACATATAGAAAGTGATCGAGTCACAATAAACAAAGTTGGAACACTTTTCAATCATAGAGGCAGAACATTACCATGGAGGAAATGTTTACGGTACATATAGCTTGTAGTGCTCGATAGAAACCATCTCTGTGCTCATTAATCTAATAACACATGTCAAGTACATAATGTTGCAGGGTGTGAGAGTAACGTTGCTGGCAGAGTTTATATTTACTTCATTTAGAGTCTGAAGGAAGGACAATGAGTATCTATATAGCTCATCCTGAATTGGGAAACAGCAACATAAGTGTCTGCTGAGCCTGTTAATGGAACCATACATTTACATCTGGGTCTTCTTGTATAATATCATGATGGCAGATCGATGGATCTGCTTGTGTTAATTTCACTTCGTCTGGTCTAAACTATTTTAAATTCTGAATGATGATCTTTAAGGCTACTCGCTGGTAGACCCAAGAGATAATACTTCCATTCTTCAAGGCATAATTTTCTGCTACTTCATCAGTCTCATCATGCATCCTGAGCATAATATATGAAGGAATCCAGAGAAACTGGACTCTAACTCCATCAAGGGTAATGTGGTTACACCTGTAAGCGCATGACACATGCTAGACGGAGTTGTAGCGCAGCTTGTGGGGGGAAGAGAACCACTCACAGTCAGGCTCTCAGTCAAGCCGGTGGAACGCCACCAGGTCAGGAGGAGCAGTGAGACGTGTCACCACCACCATACACGGACGTCGCCGCTTCCCCTGCGGTGACGGGTGGCGGGGACGGCAAACCGGTCCGTCCTCCGTCACGCGCCACCCTGGCACCTGCTCATAGTTGTCACAATCGGATACGTCCAGTCACCTGCTGGAAGCTTACTCGCCTCACCTTTCACCGCTTCCTCACACTCATAAAGCATTGAGAGTATGCCTCCAGGTGGACGCTCACTTATGTGTTTTTCCTTGTTTTCCTCCTCTTCCCAACAAAAAAGATTTTACGTCATTCCATTTTGAGGTGACCGACTCGAGACATGTTGGGCATGTACCCTGGCTAAACCCGCCCATACTTTGATCTGATTTAGCACTTGTAAAGGCTTTTGTAGGGTGGTCGAAGATCAAACACCCCCATAACTGTAGAGTTTGGACTTCTGTTCCTTGCAATGCCAATCAACTGAGACGAAACACTCATTTACAGATACTTTCCCAAATGCCCCATACAATGTGCAGGATGAATCTTTGACGAGCCACTCCTGCTATTTTACAGGGCCCTTACTTTGCCATATCTTAGCCAGCGTTCATGAAATTTGGCATAGATGTCCTTTTTTAAAACATTCCACACACTATGCGCACATCGAACTTGTGGTTTGACCATTTTCTGGCTATTACTTATGGGTCAGAAGTAACCAAACCAACTTCTTTGACTATCACTTGGCCATAATTCGGCCAGAAATACGACGCAATTATTTCCTCTCCACACTCTCCCATTAACACAACTGTCAAATCTGTAGCGACGACATCCAGCCTTCCTCACACATCAGCGCCGCCATATATGTTTTCTACCGACTAATCTTATTTTTCAAGTGTAACCAGCGCCCTCTGCCTCACAGAGCCTTCTATTTTCATTACAAAACTGCCGAGTATCTCAGAAGGAGTTGGCTGTGGGGTGTGAGTGATCCTACTTGCTCGATCATAGCAGCAGCCGATTGGTAGTACACACGGTATCTTGGTGGCCTTACTTGGCAGCTCCTCCGTTGAGGCTGAACGCAGACCTTCAATGTTGGAGCGTCGCCACGGCAAGGCGGTCTCCTCCCAGCCCACCAGAGGAGGACGTCTGACGCTCCTGACGGGGGTGCCTACCTCAAAAGGAGGAATGTATTACCCATGAGAGGGATGATCCTGGGGACGAACTGGAGATGTTTCACAACCATATGGGAGTCGCGATGGGAGGGAAGTTCCCCGACACCGCTAAGATTGTGGCGGGGGAAGGTAACGCTGACGACACTCCTTCAGGTGTAGGGATGGTATCCCCCAGCCTGACTGGTACAAGCTACAGTTCCCACAGGCATGCGACCAGGTGAAAGGACAGTTCCTTCGGCTGCGGGCTTGTCTAAGCGACAGAAGAAGCTAGTGCTTCAGCCTAGGTTAACTGGGGAATCACTCCAGTCATGAAGGACCACGGTAAGATATTACTGGCCACGCAGGGCAGGGAGGACACCCACGCAAGGGAGAGCTAAGTGTAGTTACTGATCAAACGAGCAAGTTGGTTACCAGTGGTACATACTCTTCCCACACGCATGCAGGTACGAACTGAGGTGTGTGTGTGTGTGTGTGTGTGTGTGTGTGTGTGTGTGTGTGTGTGTGTGTGTGTGTGTGTGTGTGTTTTGAAAGACTGGAGGCCAGAATAGGAAAAGGGTACTCGAAAAAATGCGCAAGCTGAATCAGTGGAGACCCCAACTGGCAAAACTGGAAACCCGAGGAGCTAAGCAGCTTGGAACGCAATAATGACCACAGTGTGATCATAACAAGAGACGTTAACACACCGGTACCTTAGAGGGGAGAACCCATTTCAGTAATTTCGGGCGCGAATTCTACCTAAATTCACTTGAGTACCCGAATCCAACGAGTTCATACACTTACTCACGAAAAGAACCCATTAGTTATGGCTACAAATAAGGATTTTGTTCATGATGTTCAAGGTTGAGGAAAATTTGGTAATAGAAATAAAAAATGAAACGACCGCTAAATTACTTTTGGGGTAAATTTCAACACTGTATGTATAATGTTGGTCAATAGGAAAGTCGCGAAAAAATGCCATATTTTAGATTTGCAGATTCAATTGATTGCAATGCTCTTGAGACGCAAATTTGGAATGATGTGACCAATGAAAACGATATGAACCTAGACTGGAAACACTTAAGTAAAACTTTCAAAGTAGTAGAAGGAACATATATACCAGTGCGTGGCAGACGGTCTTTTTCCAAAAAGAAGCCAAACTGGTGGAAAGATGAAATAATGAAGTGCCTGTTTTCTAAGAAAGTAGCACATAAGAAACCCAGAGAGACAAATAGCCGACATGATAAGAGTGAATTATGTCAATATGCGCAGAGAAACAAAGACACATACAACAAAATAAATATTTAGTATGAAGCGGAAATTGCGAAAATAGCAAAAGAAACCCTAAGGAGTTTTATAGTTAAGTTAGGAGCAAGAGAGTCATTACGAAGTCAAGTGGTCCATTAATTATCGAAAACGGAGAGGTGGTTTAAGAAAATGAAACAATGTCAAAAACCTCGACTGATTTAATCTGTAATTGTGACTGAGAACACAAATCATGTCCCGAATCCACGTTCAATTATAAGAGAGGAAAACGTTCTTCAACAAATTCACATAAAAGCTGAAGATATGTTATAAGCAATAAAAGGAATAAAAGTAAACAAAATGTCAGACCCTGAGAAGCTTTATCTAAGGACAATGAAAGAGGCGACAAATAAGATAAAGTTCTCGGTTGCTTCAATACGTTACTTGTTAAAAGAAAGGTTCCAGTGAAATGGAAGTTTCCCAGTGTAAAACAAACATTCAAAAAAGGTTTTAAGTCACTAGTCAGACATAACCATCCAATTAGCTCAACGTCTAATTTTATGGAAACCATCATCCTGTACATAACTGTAAACCATTTTCTGCAGCCCCATTCAATTAACGCCTCTCAGCATTGTCTCTGACGAAATCATTCATGTCTGACTCATCAGCTTGATTTCTGTTATGATGCAACCAACATGTATGATAAAAGTAGAGGAATGATGTCATCTATTCAGATTTTCGAAAGGATAAACAGTCACAGGAAAAGTGGTAATGTTGCCCCTACTATGAATGATGAAGCTCTTGAAGGGCAAATTTTCTAGATTCATATTTGTAGTTACATGACTATATCAGGTCCGAATTTAACGAGCGTAAGTATGATTTGATAATTTCTTGGCTAAAACAGCAGGTGAAAGTCTGAATTATGACCTCCCGAAAGTTTGATCTGCAAGACGCACACTTTCATGTAACAGGCTGTGGTTCATCCAACTTTGACCACGTAACATTATTCCCTTCGTGACTATATACCTGTGACGAACTAGTCATTTTCTATATGTTACAATCTCTGGTTCGCAGCAAGTGAGCGCATTCAGTTACTTGTTGAACAAAGGAAATCCTTGATGGCGTGGAGGAAGAACGTAGGAGACAGGGAAAAAAAAAACAACCGAGAAACACTAATGATGACAAAAGCAGAGGGAGAGGTTGATCCATCAACAATCACGGGAACAGACCGCACAAAGACGAAGCCGGACATGAGAGGAGAAAGCGAGTCAGGAAAGCCGAGGAAAGGGAGGGTGGTGGGACATCGATGTCACACCTTGTCAAGAGCTTCTGACGTATCAAGGTCTACAACACTGGATTACGCAGGGCTCTCGGGCAACACGACCAGGCACTGCGAAGACAGGACGGGATATTAGCGGTGAGATCTCGCCTTATGAAAGACATGCTTATGACCTTAGACGTGATCGTGGAAGTCAATATATGTTTAAGAACATGGGAGACGAGGAGAAATAAATTGGAAGACTTTGGAAATAGTAGAAGTCAAGGCAACAGTTCGATAGCTGAGTGGGTTTCGGTTTTTCTTATCAGCCGCGGAAAAGACGAGCAAGATCAGGAAATAGAAAATGTTGGGAAGAAAATATCTTTAAAAAGAGCGAGATCATTGCTCACACAGACAGGGCAGTTAAAGAGCATGTTACTTCGAGTCGAACAACTAACATTTCTACCATAGAGCTGTATTTAACGAACATTCAGATTACTGTCCCTCCTTGATCAAACGATGCTATAGATGCTTAAGAACTGGAAGCGGATCCGTTGGAAATCGGAGGCGCTGCCCTATTAACAGATATAATCCTATACTGGCCTAATATAGCAAATAACGTACCCTATTAAAAGACATAATCCTATACTGGCCTCATATAGCAAATAACGTACCCTATTAAAAGACATAATCCTATACTGGCCTCATATAGCAAATAACGTATCCCATTAACAGATATAGATATGATCGTATACTGGCCTAGTATAGCAAATATCATAAAGATCTTAAAGTTCTAAGTTACTATGACCACTCTAGGAAGATTGACACTCAAATACAAGGAATATCTGACCCTCCACGTAGGGTTGACGCTCAGTTGGACAAAGCACTTGACCCTAACTGGAGGGATGACATTCAAATACAAGAAGTATCTGACCCTTCCAGAAGAGTCGATACTTAAATACAAGATGTTAGGAGGGTCGACACTAAAATACAAGAGGTATTCGACCCCTCCTAACAGGGTTGACACTATGATATTTGACCCCTCTACCAGGGCTTACACTCAAATACATGAAGCGACACTCAAATACAAGACATTTGACTCCTCTAACAGAATCGACATTTAAATACAAGAAGTATTTGACCTCTTTAGCAAGGTCGCTGCTCAAATACAAAAAGTATTCGACCCCTCTAGCAGGGTCGACGCTCAAAGACAAGCAGAATTCGACCCCTCTAGCAGGATCGACACTCAAATACAGGAAGTATTTGATTCCTCTCGCAGGGTTCGACACTCACACACAAGAGGTATTCGACCCCTCCAGCAGGGTCGAACATTCATATAAAGTGAAGTATTCGGTCCCTCCAGCAGGATCGACACTCATACAAAGTGAAGTATTCGATTTCTCTAAGTGTTTCGGATGATGATAGGATACCGGGATGTAAGACATGAAGAGGATCCGCTGAAAACTGAGCGTACTTTTCTGTTGGAAACAGGCGTGAGACCACATCTTCTTTTCGCCAAGTTGTATGATGAACCTTTGAAGCGCGAGAGATAAGTCACCCGGAGCGCAGAAACCAGGGCGTTAGCTGAAGTATCTGATATAATGGATGTGGGTCAGTCACACACGGCCACCATTGTGAACGCAGGCGATGCGAGAGGCAAGGTTAGCAGATGCCTAAAGGCGGAGGATTCCACGAATCCCTTACATGGCAGAAGAAAGCTGTGCCCACATCAAGGCGTCAAGATTCTTTTGTCGTGCTGAAAGGGATCTTCAGGAGATTCCATCTGATCAGCAAACTGAAGGAGACAAGGACAGCACGGGTCAAACCTACACGAGAGAGAGAGAGAGAGAGAGAGAGAGAGAGAGAGAGAGAGAGAGAGAGAGAGATGGGGAAGGCAATAACGTTAAGGTTAAGACATTACATAACGTCGTGGAAAGAGAGCATCAGTTTTTTTCTCTTTTTGCTTTGGGGAAAAGATCCTCGCACCAATATCGTACTATCTCGAACCTTTCATGTCTCGCACTAATGTCGTGCTATCTCGAACCTTTCGTGTCTCGCACCACTATCGTACTATCTCGAACCTTTCGTGTCTCGTACCACTATCGTAATATCTCGAACCTTTCGTGTCTTGCACCACTATCGTAATATCTCGAACCTTTCGTGTCTCGCACCACTATCGTACTATCTCGAATCTTTCGTGTCTCGCACCACTATCGTACTATCTCGAACCTTTCGTGTCTCGCACCAATATCGTACTATCTCGAACCTTTCATGTCTCGCACCAACATCGTACTATCTCGAACCTTTCGTGTCTCGCACCAATATCGTACTATCTCGAACCTTTCATGTCTCGCACCAACATCGTACTATCTCGAACCTTTCGTGTCTCGCACCAACATCGTACTATCTCGAACCTTTCGTGTCTCGCACCAACATCGTACTATCTCGAACCTTTCGTGTCAATGTGATTCATTTTGACATTCACTGTCATGTTAGGAGATGTAACGATTAACCGTCTCTGCTGTTGAATACAGTAGCAGTAATGTACCCGTGGCAAGCGACCTCCTCGCCACCCGTGGCAGGCGACCTCCTCTCCAGCAATCATGCACTACGAACCATCCACACTCAACAACCAGCGTTATGTAGCTTGTCATGTGAGAAGGTTGAGCAGCCACCTTTTGAGCAACTCGCTCTTCAGAACCGTCACAGCACACCGTTACACACACGACTTTAATCTTTGGTTCTTGAACACGGATTTGCAAGTGTTGTTTCACGGCATTACGCCTACAGACCTAACTCCCGTTATCTGGCTGGTTATCTCAGACTCCTGCGAGCGGATCTATCACTGTTATACAACCCATAACTTCGAGAATCATAGATACAGAGCAACATCCACTAACCACTCATCGAGAGCTATTCCAGGACCAGTTCTTATACTCCCTTACTCTCTATACATCCGGCTATTTTTCTATGAGATAAAACTTGCTTAAGTGTAATACAAAGATTTTAAGTTTACGATGTTACTCGTCCAAAGGTGTGTGATGTTGTTTACGTTCGTCTGTCTATACATACCACAAAGTGTTCATGGATGGTACAGATAAGTTTCAACACTGCAAACACTGACACATCTTACCTGTGCTCTGTCTTAAGGTCATAATGTTACGTCCACGAGGACAGTTAATTGCACTGAGCGTGGGGGGTGATATTAGTCTCTCATTTGCATACAGAATTTCACATCAAAGGCCCAGTCCTCTGTTCTTAACGCTACTTCGCTAACGCGGGAAATGGCGAATAGTTTGAAAGAAAGAAAAAAGTCTTTGTTTTTGATATAGAAGTCAAGGTCCTTGAGTCAGTTAGCTAAGACTGAAAGTGGCTGCGATGGGTGACCATCTCGACCGAGTGAATTCTGCTTTGTCATCTGTTACACGACCAAAAGCTTCACTTCTGGAGGAACACAATCAAGAACCGAACCGCCACTCTCTTGCACAACCCGTCTTTAACTTTCCCTCGGGGAAACTGTCAGAAACGTTGTTCTCATACTGTACAGTGTTTCTTCACGGGCTTTGGTGCAGACCAGATGTTCTGGCTTACCATAATGTTGCTGGCCTTCCTTGACTCCGGCGCGCAGAGTGTACAGTCTGTACGTAGGGCCATTACCTGATCCCTCATGTTGTCACCACACTGGACTGTCGCCTTATCACTCTGGTTTTTCCTCAACTTTGAAGACGACATCAAATGCCAAACAGCGACAGCACTGGTGGGTGGGCTGCATGCGCTTTAGCTCCATCAACTGCTTAGGGGTCACTGAGGCCGTCAGCATCAAGCCACTACACACCCACCAACCGAAACACCTTCCTCAAGTGCTTCAGGTAATTCTAAGACCACGCATATATTTGCGTATGGCTCACAGGTACATCTGAAAATGGAAAGATTACGGACTACTGTCCGCAGACTCGATGGAGATCCGTAGTTTATGGGAAACATCCAGCACCGCTTTAACACGTGTCTCTAATTAAGCAATACGTTTGCTGTGACAATTCCTTTCTTTTTAAAGTAGATGATGAAAGTTAGAAGACATTACAATCCCGACACAAGACCAGGTTTCTCACAGGTCGAAGTTATGCTGACGTTCCCTTCCTCGTAATCATCCACCTGCGCCAACACGCACTGACAACCTGACACCAAGTACGACAACACAGGAGTTAACATACCAACCAAACACCAAGGTTGTGAGGTAAAACAACAACAATAACAACTACTCAGCGCAGTACTTAGTAAAACATACTTCAAGTTGAGATGTTACTATGAGCCAGTGAAGGCACTGGAGGAAACGTTTCATTCAATCAGTAAGAGTTTATATCAAAATAAGCTCATGAACGAGATGTTATCTACAGAGGCAAACGAACAAGTTTCTTGTAAAAAAGAAAAAAAAAAAAAGAAACATGCCATTCTGACACTTAAGGCTGAACCATAAGAATGAAAACATATGGTTTTAAGAAGGGTTAATACCCTGACACACAGGAGAAAACAAGCCTCATGGACACCGTTTCAAAAGAAAATCAATCGTCAATTTCAAGGGCTACATACAATGAGCAGAAGAGAAAGGAACGTGACTGCCTTACGCGGCTCTGGGTAAAAACTACCTCCTCCAGGTCTTGGTAATACAATGGTACCAGCTGTCTGGCAGCTGTCAACACGAGTAATCCTGGCCAGGGTGCAAGCAACAATTACCCGAAGGCTTGGGGGTTGTCTGCCCTCTAACATCAAGATTTCTCGTTTTCTAAACTAAGCATCCAAATGATCAATCAAAATGTCTGAAGCAGCCAGAGCCGAGAGGGACCCGGGGCGGATGTTTGAGGTAAGCCATGAGCATTTACGGTAAAGTGTTCACGCCCGCTGAAGGCAAGGTCATCATCCACCCTTCCTTAAAACCCCGGGAGCGCCAAGCAGCACCTCCATCGCTGGCTGTCCACTATCTGCCCTGAGCCAAGGAGAGTGTGGGCCTGGAGTTGGTGGTTCCAGCGTCTGACGTTTTACTCCTGGAATATTTACTCTGCCACACTCGGACTGGTGAACCGATGACAGAAAGTTGATCTTAATTTATTGAGATTGCAGGACCAATCAAAGGTCAATCTTGATTGGCTCATTGCAGTTGGAGGATCAATAAAAGACTGACATGCCTTACCTTCTCGAGGTAAGACTACCAATCAAAGGTTGATGTTCCTTTCCAAAATCGAGGTAAAAGGACCAATCAAATGGCTGAACTCAACTGGTTTATATCGAGGCATGAGGACCACTGAGAGGTTGACTATAATTGGCTTATCGCGAGAGAAGGACTAGTCGAAAGTTCACTTTAACTAATCTATTCAAGACCACCGATCAAAGGATGATTATAATCATCTTAGTGAGTGAGGCAGGAGGACCAGACGAGCAATGCAATACATGCTGCTCGCTCAACACAGTGCCGGGGGTCCAGATAAGTCTTAGCCTTCCACACGGTCGTAGGTGTTTCTCAACACTAATCAGGAAATTACTGTGACGATCGCAAATGCGTGGTTGTCGGCAGATGTTCGCGGTTCATGGGGGTTAGGGGCTAAAGATGCAGTACAGACCCGCGACATATGGGGTTACCACGCTGAACCTCTCCTTCATCTCAGTGTTGCACTTATATTCTCGACCTTTTATCCAGTGTACTGGAGTACAACATTTTCTAAGTCATCCTCACTATACGAATGCACCATAATATTACGGTGTTGTCTGCTAAAGTGTATACATAAGCTTGTGGCAATGCAGGACAATACATCACCTCAGCTATAAAACAAAACATTTTCAATCTCGCTTCGGATTGCTACTTCTGCCTCACAATTATAAACGGTATAACAACAAAATCCAAGCATACTGTTAAATATCCTAATTTACCATCTGTGATGAGGCCAGTACCTCACAGCCTCCAAGAAACATGACAGTGAGTGACGATGAGTCTGGTGATGGAAAAGTAGACCAAGTAGAGGACAATATGGTTCCAATATTTGAAGCAAGCTGTTCCTCAAGTGCACCACAATTGTTGAGTCAAGGAGATCTTAATGATGTCGTTCGCTATTTAAATTTGTCTAAGAATCAAGCCGGACTTTTGGGTTCCAGGCTAAAGGGCTCGAATCTTCTCCAGAATGAAACTAAAGTTTGTTTTCATCGTGATCGCCATGTTGTTTTCAAAGAATTTTTTCCCTTAAAGATGGTCTGATGTTTTGCAATGATGTTTGTTCTGTTATGGAGGCACTTGACCACGAATATATCACAGTGACGTTTGTTTATTGACTCTTCAAAAGTTAAGCTTGAAAGTGGTTCTACTCCACAACGGTAATAAGTTTCCCTCCGTTCCTCTAGCTCACGCAGCTAACATGAAGGATTCGTGTGATAACATGAAGTTTATTTTGGAAAAACTTAAGTATGGGGACTTTAAGTGGAATGTATGTGGTGACCTAAAGACTGTGGCTCTTGTACTCGGAATGCAACTTGGTTACACGAAGTTGTGTTGTTTCCTCTGTGAGTGGGACAACCGGGACAAGAAAAATCATTACGTAAAGAAAGTTGTGGCCAACACGAACATCACTGACTCCATGTAAGAAGAATGCCATCAATCCTCCTCTTGCTGATCACGAGAAAATTGATGTGTTTCCTTTGCACATTAAGCTCGGGTTGATGGAGAACTTCCTCAAAGGTATGGATAAAAC
This sequence comes from Panulirus ornatus, assembly GCF_036320965.1. Classification (NCBI taxonomy): domain Eukaryota; kingdom Metazoa; phylum Arthropoda; class Malacostraca; order Decapoda; family Palinuridae; genus Panulirus; species Panulirus ornatus. Next base: position 25,068,127 of record NC_092230.1, on the reverse strand, counting down.
TGGTCATGGATTCACACAGTTCAGGAATGAATTCCCCTGAATCAGTGATGCAAAAATCAAGGAGGTATTTATGTAGGACCACAAATCAGGGAACTGCTTCCAGATGAGAAGTTTGATGAAGAGCTACATGAAGGTGAGACAACTGCATGGCTGTCATTTAAGAGAGTTTGGAAAGACCTTTTGAGGGAATCACAGATCAGAAAACTGCTGTGTTGTTGTCAAAGATCTGTTGACTTCATGTAAAGCTCTGGAGTGCAGTATGAATCTAAATTTTCACCTTTTTGGATTTGCTTTTTGACTTTTCCCCGGAGAATCTTGGGGCAGTCAGTGATGAGCACGGAGGAAGATCTCACCAGGACATTATGGAGATGGAAAAGCGGTACCACGGAAAGTAATGGAAGCCAGTCCAGTCTGAACCTAGGATTAAAAAAAAAAGCCGCTACTTCCAAGTATGGATCCAAACCTTCCTTCATAGAGTCCAACAGAATTTAATCCAGTTGTTCACAGTGTTGTTACTGGGTGTTATGATAATGAATTAGATTCTCCAAGTGAGTGTTTAAGTCCCTGAATCATTGGTCCAAACAGCAGATACGGTCGCCTTCTTATGTCCCTCCACAACTTCCATGGCCTCGAGAAGAGGTTCGAGGATAATCACAAGCTCAATTAAAGCAGAAAGCTCCACTGGCATGATTGTCTTCTTCCTCGGTTCTCACTGGGACACAAGATCAGTTGCATTATTCACCTCTGCAGGGTAACTGAGTTCGTATAATCATTTGTTTTTGTTATCATCGGACTGATATTTTTGTCTGGGTGGGGTCAAGAGATCAATAGGGTGGACTCAAACGGTTAATAATAAAAAAAAGTACTGTTAGCGAGTACCGCTACTGCTACCGGTTGTACTTTTCATAGATTATACCGCTGCCGCTACCGCCGGTACTTTTCATAGATTATACCGCTGCCGCTACCGCCGGTACTTTATAAATACCGCTTGCCCGTCTTTGCATTCACTAGGTCACCAGTACCACTCTCCTCCCCTTTTACAATTACAATTAAATCACAATTACTTGATCACTCAATTAATTACAATTACAATTGCTTGTTTAGATTGAATTTTCAAATACAATTACAATATTTCTGTAATGAATCAAGTTTCAACTGGATTACAATTACACCAACCCTGGCGGGGACCGGGGCTACTTCGTCTTGGACGTAAGAGTTCCATTGATACGCTGTGGATAACGATAAAAATGGCTCAAGCATCCTTGAGTTGTGGCCAGGAAATACAGCGTTTTCATCTCTTCTGGAAAGGAGGGTTTGGTATGCGTAAACCTCTGGCTGGTTATGTATCAATACTTATGGTCTATATTTTAAATCTTACGCTGTAATCAAATACATCAACACAACGTAACATGTAAATACAGCAACACCTGTATGTAAACCTGTGTACGTTCGGGGCAGTAAGAGGTTCGTGCATTAGAGTGGAAAATCACTTTCAAAACCCGAAGGAGATTCAGACGATCTGGCTTCTTCGATCAGTAGTTACAACTTTGACACTGACTAACGTACTGACTACCAGACCCACACAACCAACCAACCATCAGGAGGGAATCTCATACGTTGGCGTATGACACAGAGTGCTATACACTCTGGCTTGATGGCCTCTGCCTGCTGGTCACCATGACATACAACAACATGCATGGCAATCTTATGTATTTCTAATTTTCTTTCGGTTACGTCAAAAGTTCCTGAATCCCATCTATACATTATATATCTCACATCCTGTGTAGTGTCAAAAAGTTCTGCTGTTAGTTAGAGACGTTTTAATATACCTTTGAATGTCCTGTGATGAAAAAAAGTAAAATAAAGAGAATATATTTGTTCTTTCTCTATAAAATATTTGCAAGAGAACTGTAATATCAACAGGAAATAAACAATTTTACTGAGACAAAAAATGGTGATCAAGAATTGTCAAGAAGTGTTGAGAAAATCTAGGAAGGATTTGCTTATCTGCATCATAACATCGCTGTTTTAAACGCCAAGCTGGGCCACATACGGTGCTGGATCTACCATCAGCTAGAAAAGCTATAAAAATCGGTGATATAAATCAAATATACAAAGCACAAGAATTGCTACTGTTAGCACAAGCGGCTGTACAGACACTGGAGCCTCATTATGTTCGTCCTCACGCAAGACTGAACAGAGAAATATATCGCCGAGGCTTAAGCTGTTTGACTTTATGCTGTTGTAAATATGCTGTTACTCATGAAGTAGCGAGGCCTGACTGTGGAAAGGAAGGGCTCAGGCTTTGATGTATTAAACATGGCAGCTTGAGAGTGAATGTGAGTAAATGAAGCCTGGCGCTACCAAGCTACGCAGGAAGCGGGAAATAAAAAGAAAAAAGAATATCAAGATGAACTATCGCATTTTCTATCACAAAACCCGAGAATATTTTGAGTATACTAAATTAAAAAGAATAAACGTAATAAATATCGATTAATCCAGTTCACCTCTGACGAAAACCCGTGTCCCTCGCGAATGGTGTCAGCTGAACACAACACACTTATCACCCTGACCCACATCGGCTGGGAAACAGAAGGTCATCATCTGTTTACCCTCACCACCTCGTGTGGAGAAATATTGTATATCTACCAATAGTATCCACGGTCCACCTCAGCCCAACCACCTCCGTCGCACCACCGCACCGGTGTAACAGCTGGACACAAGCAACTGCCATGAGATTTGGAACGCTGTTTAGTGCTGGGCGTCGTCTTAAAAGATTCCGTTTGTTTTCTGCGTACGAGGCAAATGCTCCCACTGACCAACCACTTCGACAACCTGAGCCCCCTAGGGATATATTGATCATCTTTTTCTTCTTACATTTCTTCGATTAACGGACGATCATACTATGCTCACAGTCCCTCCTCGTGACGAACTCAGAGGAGAGCCAGTCCGTCCAGCCCGGCCCTCCCGTCACGGGGAGCAGCAGGAGGAGGAAGAGGAGTTGATCATGTTCTCCACAACCTGACAACATGGCCACGGCGGACGTGACCAGTGGCAGGCTAGCCGAGCCTCAGACACCACCTCTCACCCCTCTATCCCCCCTCAACCTGACACCCCCCACCCTCCCGCAACCTGTATAAGGAAGACGACGGAAAATTCCGATCACATATACACAGTAAGTCCATGATGAGACAATATTCATGAGAACAATAAATGATAAATCATGATACAAAACTCAGTAGGGGGAGGCCAGTTTGTGTATAATCTCCTCCTCCTCCTCCTCCTCCTCCTATGTTAATATTCCAGGAGAACATATTCTGCAGGCCTACGTGGAGCCTGGAAGATGTTTGGCTGGCCGTCTGCCCACGTGTTTAGGGCAGGCGTGATGCTGGGGTCACCCTACCTCCACACATCACGTGGGGCGGCGGCACACCTTCTGACAACATGGTCATCACGTCATGAAACATGTGTCACAAAATATTCCTCATGATCTAGCCACACACACACACACACACACACACACACACACACACAGGCAGGCCACTGACGCTCGCGGCTCCTCTCCCCCATAACATGTTTGCCGACGGACGTTCGCCAAGAGGAATACGCAGCATCTTTTCTTTCGTCTTTTACAACCCTTTCGCTACTACAAGTGCGAACTGCTCCAGGGACATGTAAACTGTCAGGGGCGGTCCACACAGGGACCTGAGGTGAGGGGATGAATCGGGGAGAGAGAGAGAGAGAGAGAGAGAGAGAGAGAGAGAGAGAGAGAGAGAGAGAGAGAGAGAGAAGACTCCATGCTCGTGAAGGAACTTATGCTTCCATCTTTACACTGGCGGGCAGCTCGGCGGCGACGCCTCTGACGTGTTGCTCATGTGTCTGTGGTCAGACATTCGCTATCCGTTTTCCCCCCGTATAACGGGTCGAGGAGTCACGTCGGGGCTAACACAGGAATGCGGCCTTCGACATCCATCTTGATTGTTTATTCCGCTCATTTTTCCCCCGGTGGAAATTCCGTGCAATCGTTCTCTAACCCACCATCACACGTCCGGGGCTGTTTCTAATATGCCCTGGATGTACAACGGTCTGGGGATGTGTGAGAGAAATAAAGTAATAAATAACCTGCAGACCCCCACAGAACCTCCGATGACAACAACAACATATCAGAAGGTAAGTTGGCTGGTTGGTTTGGGCTCTAAGGCCTGTCAACCGCCAGGGGAACAAGTGAAGGCTATATCCACTACTTAAGATGTCTCTATCACCCTCTTCTTCACAAGCGTAATTCTAAGACAACTTACAACCTTCTCCTTGTGTATACGAGACACGCATAAAGGTAAATGCAGAGAGTCATACACAGGAGACCAGCATATATAGCTACACTGGCTAAATTGTCGAATAACGTCAGATTAAGATGCTGAGAGAGAGAGAGAGAGAGAGAGAGAGAGAGAGAGAGAGAGAGAGAGAGAGAGAGAGAGAGAGAGAGAGCACAGACTTCTGTAAGACAATTTTTTCTTTAATCGCATTACGAAGCAAAACACATTACAACGAGCTTGAAACAGAACATATTAATGAAAGAAGAAATACATTTCAAAGGCCTTAGGTGTGGAGGTCTCTAGGCTACGACCTAAATGGCATACTGAGACCTCATTCCGGATCGGGGTGTCGACGAATCACTGACGATGTCTATCATCCCCGTGTTCCAGGGTCGACCACCCATCCAAAGAAAACCTCCCTCACAGATACTGTCTTTAAGCAAACCATCTCTTGACGCTCCTTGATCAGCCATGACAATAATAGTAGTAGGTTGGTAACCCGTAACTTTCAAACCTTTCAGCATAAGTTAAAAAACAGATCAACGAGCAAAGTACCGTAAGAAGAGAGCCAAAGTGACAGCAAATTCTGAAACTTCAGATAAACCACAGAAAACGGAAAGAAGCAAACCAATTCGTTAATCCTTATATAAAAAGACGCCCGATTTCAGACATTAGTGTCTTCAAGATATCTGAAATTCATACATTTCAAGATATTTCATTTGAAGTTTATACATTACTGAGTTACAACGCTATTCTACAATAATTTAGTAAAACAACCGACCACAAGACTATACCTTGTAGGTAAAACAAATTCGTCCCTTAATATCCAGAACATCGGCGCATCTCAATATATTTTTTTTTCGTTGAAGGCGCCAGTCACAGAAAAAAGTCCAAATCAAGGCCGGGCCTTAAATAATATATAGAGAGTGGCTAATGAAAGAGAAAAAGGAGACAAGGAAAATTACGAATTTTGGTGGAAGTGAAAAACTTGTCTTAAAATAAAAAATGCCAAGAGGTACTGGGAAAGATGTGAGACAGTTCCAAGGCTTCGAGGTGTTGGGGACGATACAGTTATCAAAACAGCCCAACCTTGAGTTGCCGATGGTTACACAATAATCATGTGACGCAGCAGCTTGCAGAGTACTGCGTGGTCTAGCTAGTGGTGGGGGTACAGAAGCAGCCAGGTCTCAGGAGCAAAAACCAAAGTAATGTCTATAGAAGAGGGAAAGTGGACCAACATTGCGTAGGGCAAGGGGGTTAAGTTTGGAAGTTAGCCTAGGAGAGTCGAAGAGTTGGACCGCTTTTGACTCAACTCTGCTAAGTAAGGATGCAGAGCTAGAACCACCCCAGACGTGAGAGCAGTACTCCATACAAGGACGAATCAATCCTTTGCATAAATGGAACAACTTCGGCAGAGAAGAAACTTCGACATCTAAAGACGACTCCCAGTTTTTAGAGGCAGACTTAACTATTTCCATACTGTGGGGTTTCCAAGATGGTGTGGATGTAACAGTAATACCAAGTTTGTTCACGAGTCAATTAGTGGAATTGCAAAACCGTCAAAGGAGGGTGGAAAGTTGTGAAGAGTGCACTAGGTTATGTGTAGAGGAAGGGAAATCGTTGTTAAAAAAAAAAGGAGAAAAGTGTAGTAGGAGACAAAACAGAACCTTGAGGGACACCGCGGGTATGGAGAAAGGGGGAGAGGTTGATCCATCAACAACCATGGGCAAAAAGCTTGATAAGAAGGAGCAAAGTGAGAGAGGTAAACCAAAAGTGGGGAGCTTAGAGATGAGACCCTAATGCCGCACCCTATTCAAAGCTTAGGATATGTCAAGGGTAACTACACATAACTCCCCAAAATCTTTCAGGGATGATGACCAGATATTAATAAGATGCGTAGAAAGTATCACCAGCGGATCTCGCCTTAAGTCCTCATCCCTCACTAGATCTATTTCCATACCCCAGGGACGTAGATGCTGTTCAATTACCTTTATTCCACATCAAAGTCGTCCATTGGACGACCACTATTTTGTGTAACTGTAGGAAAACCTCTGCAGCGAACGTACCGATGACCAATCATTACCTCAACCTGAATGTATCAGAAAACAACAGACTTTCCTACAAGAAGGGTGTCGGTAAAATGTCTATGTCAGGCATAAGAAGTATCAGCAAATAACGTAAAAGGTCCTTACACCCCACGTTACCACATGTAAAAACAAACAGCACAAATGCTATAATACTCATAGAAACACTATTTCTTCAAACCTTTTCATAAGACTTTCGCCCGTGACCGAAATCTTCAGAGAGAGAGAAAAAAAAATATTCGGTGGCTGACTCAGTAAATGAATACCAACAAACTGGATATGTCAATAGATGACTATTTCCAACTCACCGGCTTCAAGATCAACGACCCGTACCATCTGTGCGTAAATGAATCATCAGATATTCTTAAAGTGTCATTCAATATATCCTGTGGCCTTTTACCTTCTATCGGACCTCAAAAATAAAGTAGAAATCGTCCGTAATTTCATTTGAACCCATGAAATATTAGAATTACTGAGGCGATTATATGGAGATTTACGATAGTCATATGGATACTAAACAGGAGGATCCATGACGGAGGCTGGGAACCTGCTCCAGGCTCGGGTGCAGACGTCAGCAATTAAGGCAGGGAGGAATCTCGGGTTGATGTTACCATCCACCACCAGGGCACATGTATGGCTCGAATACAAGCATCAGATTAGCTCCGTCGGGAGACACTCTACCGTACATGTTGTTTGGGGGGGGAGAGAGAGAGAGAGAGAGAGAGAGAGAGAGAGAGAGAGAGAGAGAGAGAGAGAGAGAGAGAGAGAGAGAGAGAGAGAGAGAGAGAGAGAGAGAGAGAGAGAGAGAGATTTGCAGCCTTTTGTTTTTTTTCCCCCGTTAAGTTTATCGACCTGTAACCGAAACGACAAACGCAGGATGAGATCAACGATAGATATATCTTCCTTAAGAGAAAATCTACTCAAATATTCTCGACAGTCTAAGAATATAAGACACGATTAAAAATGATAATAACAAGGCCATCAGTATCACTACTACTACTACTACTATTACTACTACTACTACTACTAATAGGGATCCTTTCTTCCGCTGTCTACCCTCTGTCTAACACCTCTCCTGACACCTTACTTGTCTCCGTGACCCACAGCTGTCGAATGATGATGTTCTCGCCAGCCGACCTTTCTCATATCCAACCGTAATCTCCAATGAAAATTCCGGTTCACAAGTTTAATACAACAATATAACCTGTGGAGTCCTGGTTACCGGAGATGTATTTTTTTCTTCACTTTTTTGAAAGTAGAGACAAATGGATAGAGGCAGTGTTGTAAGGTGGGACAGAGGCAGTGTTGTAAGGTGGGATAGAGGCAGAGTTGGAAGGTGGAACAGAGGCAGTGTTGTAAGGTGGGATAGAGGTAGTGTTGGAAGGTGGGACAAAGACAGTGTTGTAAGGTGGGATAGAGGCAGTGTTGTAAGGTGGGATAGAGGCAGTGTTGTAAGGTGGGATAGAGGCAGTGTTGTAAGGTGTGATAGAGGCAGTGTTGTAAGGTGGGATAGAGGCAGTGTTGGAAGGTGGGACAGAGGCAGTGTTGTAAGGTGTGACAGATGCAGTGTTGTAAGGTGTGATAGATGCAGTGTTGTAAGGTGTGATAGAGGCAGTGTTGGAAGGTGGGACAGAGGCAGTGTTGGAAGGTGGGACAGAGGCAGTGTTGTAAGGTGGGATAGAGGCAGTGTTGGAAGGTGGGACAGAGGCAGTGTTGTAAGGTGGGACAGAGGCAGTGTTGTAAGGTGGGACAGAGGCAGTGTTGTAAGGTGGGATAGAGGCAGTGTTGTAAGGTGTGATAGATGCAGTGTTGTAAGGTGTGATAGAGGCAGTGTTGGAAGGTGGGACAGAGGCAGTGTTGGAAGGTGGGACAGAGGCAGTGTTGGAAGGTGGGACAGAGGCAGTGTTGTAAGGTGGGATAGATGCAGTGTTGTAAGGTGTGATAGATGCAGTGTTGGAAGGTGTGATAGATGCAGTGTTGGAAGGTGTGATAGATGCAGTGTTGTAAGGTGTGATAGATGCAGTGTTGTAAGGTGTGATAGAGGCAGTGTTGGAAGGTGGGACAGAGGCAGTGTTGTAAGGTGGAACAGAGGCAGTGTTGTAAGGTGGGATAGAGGCAGTGTTGGAAGGTGTGATAGATGCAGTGTTGTAAGGTGTGATAGATGCAGTGTTGGAAGGTGTGATAGATGCAGTGTTGTAAGGTGTGATAGAGGCAGTGTTGGAAGGTGGGACAGAGGCAGTGTTGTAAGGTGGGATAGAGGCAGTGTTGGAAGGTGGGACAGAGGCAGTGTTGTAAGGTGTGATAGAGGCAGTGTTGGAAGGTGGGACAGAGGCAGTGTTGTAAGGTGGGATAGAGGCAGTGTTGGAAGGTGGGACAGAGGCAGTGTTGTAAGGTGGGATAGAGGCAGTGTTGGAAGGTGGGACAGAGGCAGTGTTGTAAGGTGGGATAGAGGCAGTGTTGGAAGGTGGGATAGAGGCAGTGTTGTAAGGTGGGATAGAGGCAGTGTTGTAAGGTGTGATAGATGCAGTGTTGTAAGGTGTGATAGATGCAGTGTTGTAAGGTGTGATAGAGGCATTGTTGGAAGGTGATACAGATACTGGCAGCAGTATTCCCCTCTTCGTTGATGACGTACGAGCGATCCTTCCTGCCACGGCTGGTGACATCACCAGCACGGCAACCCGCCGCTGGTACCATGAATGGTGACGTCATGCCTCGTTCGACTATGTACGTACACTGCTGGATGTAATCACACCGACGACAGCTAATGTAACTAACGTTACGTTTGGTCATGCGTCTTTTTTTTCTAGTACAAACGGCAAGACTCGTTTCTGATGCCCCACTGTACACAACAACTACACCTTGAACAACGTAAAAGAAAAAAAAAAAACTGGCTGAAGTCACTCTGGGTATGTATGGTTTCTGACAATGTTGGTGGCAGACCAACATCATGTGCCCGTGTTATGGACCAGCCAGCGGTGGCAGCAACACAGGTGGAGGCCAGTGTAGCTGGTCCACAATGAGCGTGCGGAGGAGATGGACAGTGAGGAAGCGAGCTCTTGAAGGTTTAAAACATGAAAACATAACCGAATTCATGCGAATGAAACAATTAGCAGGAGGTGAGAGAGAGAGAGAGAGAGAGAGAGAGAGAGAGAGAGAGAGAGAGAGAGAGAGAGAGAGAGAGAGAGATGCTAAGGAAAGGCGACTCAGGGTTGCCTCCGTCATGTGCGTCGGCCGGGTACGTACTTCTCACAAGTCAGAGGAGGGAAGCGGCGAGTCGGACATTACAGGAATCCCCCACACGTTACATGCTACTGTGTATTTCAAGCCTCGGTAGCCTAACCTAACCTAACCTAACCTAACCTAACCTAACGTTCATCATGTGGTCTTGAGTTAGTACAGTGACCCCCCCCCCCCCCCCCCCCCCACCCCAAACACACACACACACACTCTTGATCTTCACTGAGGATGTGTAACCCAAAGTAGAAACAATTCCGCTGCAACCACCACGTCAAACAGACACGGTCTGCAGGTGTCAAGCACAGGAACCTCTGGCCTAGAGGGCTGGGAACACTCCTTCTAGCACTACGACACACCGAGGGTTCGAATCCCCTACAGGGTAAAATTTATCCGTGATGATAAAAGGAGAACATTTCCAAGTATCTAAGACTCACGAGATCACAAAACGCACTCAAACGCTTACTGTATGAGCTGTGTTGTCTGTGACGTACACACGCTACACTGTGTACAGCAGGTCGGCTGATCAGGTAATGTGTCGGCCATACAGCTACTACCCAGTGTGCAGATATGCTAGTCGTCGCTACTGTGTGTGTGTGTGTGTGTGTGTGTGTGTGTCGAATAGACTTTTTTTTTGCATGATACATGTGAACTTTACTCATCATATTCCTTTGTGCTGCAGTTTTGAAAACCATCTCTTCCAGAGGTGTTGGGGCAGCACGAGGGTGTCTCCCATAAGGAGGAAGGCGAAAGGTTCGACAAATAACCCCGCTGGCACAAGTAAAGTTGAGACAAATCCAGGAAGAAGAGGGAAATCCAGTGGTGGCTGTCTTCCCAGGGTGAGTGACCCCCTGGCGCCGGTGCCGGATTGCCAGGACCAGCTTCGTCTCCGGGAAAGGTGGGCTCCACCGACAGCCTTCATCCCCACCACCACCATCCCAGACCGGTGCTTTGGTCTTCCTCAATCCTCTCCTTGTTCCTCGTTTCCTAGAACTCTGTCGGAGAGTCCACAATACCTTCTTGTTTCAGGTCTGGCCCTGGAAAGAGGGAAAGTAGCAACGCATGTCATAACTGGGATGGTTTCACCTGCAGGAACACACGTATATTGTATTCCAGCCGCTGCAACAACTTCCCCTGACAGGAAGTAAGACATTACTTGTCAAGAGACCTTGGCCCGATTTCGATGCCTCTCACCCTCCACGTTACATGGTATTCCAGGGTTCCTATTGCCTTCTCCGTGTCGTGTGGCTGTCTGGGTCTCGATGATCCTTCGTATGTCCCGAAAAAAACTGCTTCTGGGACGTCAGCGCCTGTCGAACCTCGGCCATGTGTCTGGGAATCCCTTGTGTCCCAGGTATGCGTCTGGGAATCCCTCTATCAACTGCGTATCTAGAGACAGTCTCCGCAACCTTCATCATACCCTCGGGACTGAGTCTAGTCTCTCATGTTCCGGCACAATCTCTCGGACTCCCCCTTTCCCATACGTCCCCCAAATCTACGTCTGGGATTCGTTGTGACTGTCTTCGGGACTACGCCTCGAGCTCTTACCGTCTTCGTCCTACAGCAATGAGTCAAATGCGCCCTCGTCGTCACCGCTTCTCGGCACTGAAAATGTGTTGGGACGTTCACTAAGGGCGACTGAGCAGGTGTGTCGATTTATGCAGTGGTGAAACAGCGCACCACAGTGCCATGTGGGTCAGTGGAAGATAATGTCAAAGATGACCTTACGATCACGTTTCATAAAGATGAAAGTAAATCAACAGATCACTGACTACATCAATGCCTGGAGTGAATGCAGAGGAGAGGACACGAGACGCGTGCAAGAATGTAAAGTCGGATACGACTGAAAACTGTGAGAGAACAAATAAACTTTGGGTGTCAGGAAGCAATGTCATGCACAGTCATGATACTACACGGTGAGGGATAGTGCTGAAGACGTGCCTGTAGAGGTAATACCTTAAGCCACTGGCCGATGTCAATAAAATAAAGTGTGGGTTGAGCACCCGTAAGTTCTGGCCGTCTTACGTGTACAGACTACGAGCTATACATACGACAGTCCTCAGGACAACGAGCTATACATACGACAGTCCTTAGGACACCGAGCTATACATACGACAGTCCTCAAGACAACGAGCTATACATACGACAGTCCTCAGAACAACGAGCTATACATACGACAGTCCTCAAAACAACGAGCTATACATACGACAGTCCTCAGGACACCGAGCTATACATACGACAGTCCTCAAGACAACGAGCTATACATACGACAGTCCTCAAGACAACGAGCTATACATACGACAGTCCTCAGGACAACGAGCTATACATACGACAGTCCTTAGGACAACGAGCTATACATACGACAGTCCTCAAGACAACGAGCTATACATACGACAGTCCTTAGGACAACGAGCTATACATACGACAGTCCTCAGGACACCGAGCTATACATACGGCAGTCCTCAAAACAACGAGTTATACATACGACAGTCCTCAAGACCACGAGTTATACATACAACAGTCCTCAAGACAACGAGCTATACATACGACAGTCCTCAGGACAACGAGCTATACATACGACAGTCCTCAAGACAACGAGCTATACATACGACAGTCCTTAGGACAACGAGCTATACATACGACAGTCCTTAGGACAACGAGCTATACATACGACAGTCCTCAGGACAACGAGCTATACATACGACAGTCCTCAAGACAACGAGTTATACATACAACAGTCCTCAAGACAACGAGCTATACATACAACAGTCCTCAAGACAACGAGCTATACATACAACAGTCCTCAAGTTATAATCATAGTTATGAATTACTTTCTCGTGAGTCAGATGGGTCGAGACCAATCCAGTTGCCACGAACATGGCCTCGTCTTTAGAGCAATGTGGTGATCACGGTTGTCTATGCCTGCCGTACACATTCATGCCTTCATATCTGAACTGGGATGAACAGCGACACGTCTACCTTACCTGACACGTTGAAACGGCAGAATTTTCGGTCGAGAAAGCTATCGGAGGGTCACACACCTAGTGAGTGTGTATGATCTTACAATTATCCTTAACTCCCGAGGAAGCGCTTTAATGTTTGAATATATTTCCGTTGCTGAAATTTTTTTTTATGTTAGTTGAGACGGCTCGGGCAGAGGAGGCCCTAATCAAAACCATCCCATTAACGTTATATAATATATATACATAATACATATTCGCCATTTCCCGTGTTAGCAAAGTAGCGTTAAGAACAGAGGACTGAGCCTTAGAGGGAATATCCTCACTTGGCCCCCTTCTCTATTCTTTCTTTTGGAAAATTAGAACCAGGAGGGAAGGATTTCCAGCCCCCCGCTCCCTTCCCTTTTAGTCGCTTTCTACAACACGCAGGGAATACGTGGGAAGTATTCTTTCTCCTCTGTCCCCAGGGATAATATATTTGTGTGTGTATATATATATATATATATATATATATATATATATATATATATATATATATATATATTAACGACTAACCCCTAGAGGTGGATGAACAGCTGAGCTGACTGTGGACTGACTGCCGTAACCAGGAATCGAACCTGTGCGTTCTTCGACCCAGGGCGGCACGCGAATGCGTTACGGTCAGGAACGCTAACTGCAACACCTAATATAAACGACGCATTTATAACTTGATTCTTCCAGAAGTCGACATTCTGGTAGTTATGTTGTGTGTGTGTGTGTGTGTGTGTGTGTGTGTGTGTGTGTGTGTGTGTGTGTTGAGCAGATCTCTTTTGGCCGAATCATTCTTATCGCTCACGAAGTCTACTCAAATAACACACAGCGAGCTCACACCAGTTTTCAAAGAGCTCTCAGAGGCATGCAAAGGTTTTCTGCCCAAGTTTACATGGAAAAGAGATGTTTGAGAGGATGGAAGCGTCGGTGGTCCAGAAATAACCTCAACTGCAGAGACGTACAAGGAATTATCAAGTTCTCAGAATGCTTCAAAATGCTCACATCATCTTTCCAGTCTGAGTTATGGCCTTCCAAAAGTAGAGAGCGGAATATTTTTCCAGTTCGTCGACTGTCAGAGAGCTCTCCCCTGCAATAAAGCATCAAAATGACAAGGCTAACGGAGACCAACGTAAGAGGGAATCCACACTAGGCTAACGGAGACCCATGTAAGAGGGAATCCACACTAGGCTAACGGAGACCAATATAAGAAGGAATCCACAACAGTTTGACAAGAATCCCTTTACTAGGCGTGTTACATTCTGATCTCAGTATATCTATGATGACAAGTACGGAGGTCACAGAGTCAAAGACAACTCAACCTCTAACCTTCCTTAAACCAGCCCCTGCCCCTCCTTGCCCAACATCTGCCCTTCCTTTCCCAATCCCCTGCCCTTCCATGTCTTAGTCCCAGTTTTTCCATGCCCAAACCCTGCCCCTCCTTGCGCCAACCTCTGCCATACCTTGCCTCAACTCCTGCCCCTCGTTACCCTAATCGATGTATTTTCTTGGCTCACTCCCTAAAGATCATTATTCCAGTCCCTATTCTTCTTTACCTTAATCCCTGCCTTTTCTTTTCTTGCCCCAACACCTACTTCCCCAAAACTCTGCCCTTCCTTACTCTATAAACTTTTCCCAAGTTCCTGCACCTTACCAAAGCACGTGTCTTCATTATCCCAGGGTTATCTGCCATGCCTCTGTATCTCTCCCAAACCCTGCCTTCTTTCCAGACCGCTAAACCCTTTTCCAAATCCCATCATTTATCTGCCCCCTTTACCAGGCCCCTTCCGTCAAGGTCCTATCCTCTATAAAGCTCCTGTCCCTCGCCAGACTCCCCGAGCCACCATCCCAACCGAGCTCCTTAACCTAAACGTATCATTTCACAATATCTTGTTTCCCTTCTTCAGAATTCACATCACTGGACACCTCTATCTTATAGATGCTCTACCTCATCATAAAGGCTGCAAATTCTTAGGACCAGTCGTGTGTGCCCATATGCGTCATAGTATATATATTTGACCATGAAGCCGAACATATCGTTTGCATAATTAAATGCAGCCAGGCATTGTCTTGCGTATTTAAGTCAATACTCATCATCACACAGAAATCTTTTTTTTCTTCTTTTACTTTAAACTATGGATTACCGGACTGTTTATATTCATAATTTACACTTTTATCGTAAAAATACACAGCTTTGTAATCATCTCGACTGAAGTCTAGCTATCAGCCATGTCAATTTTTCTGGATCCCTGTAACTCCTCTGGGGGCCCTAGCGCATACAACCACACACGGTCCTCCGTGGTATAGTGGTTCGCGTAACTGACCATGAGTTAACAATGGTCGGCGCTGGGTCGGACCTGCATGAGTTCGAATCCTGGTCGTAGCTGTAGGCTTACACCCCAATCCAGGTGTTCATCCTTCCGTCGGGGGTGGTTAATATGCGGCTACCTGGCTTAGACGGAGCTGTGTGTATGTCTGTGCATACATGCAAGGAGTAGACATGATATATAGTTAAAGAGACGGGACAACACGAGCGTAAAACATTCTCCCAGTAACGCAAAAATAGTTGAGAGAGAGAGAGAGAGAGAGAGAGAGAGAGAGAGAGAGAGAGAGAGAGAGAGAGAGAGAGAGAGAGAGAGAGAGAGAGAGAGAGAGAGAGAGGGGGGGGGGGGGTTATGAAAGTAGGTTTGTGTCATCGGAAGTAATCCATCGCCATTTGTTGAGACCCCGTCATCGAGTAAGAATGCGAGCGGACAACATTCCCCGTGGCGGCGGCGGCGGTAACCAGCTTCTTACCACGGCTCCTGGCTATCCTCACTCCACGTCTGGGCCATCATCTCAACCCTCCGCCTTCTCAAATCCATCTCAGCCACCTGAGAGGTCATCATCCACTCCTCAGCCACCTTCAGAAGGTCTTCCCATCCACTTCTCAGCCACCTCCAGAAGGTCTTCCCATCCTCTCTCGACATCATCAGTTATCAAGAAGACTTATTTATCCTTACCATGCATTACAGCAACTTGGAGACCTGAGTCACGATCTTGCGTCAGACTTGGCCAAACTCACACCTTCGGCCTCAACAGACGGGATAATATCACCAACTTCCCCCGTCTCAAGTAACAAGTGAACTTCACCACTCTCTCGTCCCATGACAGCACACAGTAAAGCTTCACCAACTTCCCCCATCTCAACCACCACCGTCTTGTATTCCTATGCTGAACGTTGAGGAAACATTCCCATCTTCTCCCTGCATCAGAACATACCAGTTGTCAGATCTTCACCCTCCTCGGATCTTAACCGTGAGGAACACCTCACAACACAATGTTCCCCTCCCTCACACCTAAACTACCACCACGACCATGTCACTCTCTCTCTCTCCACAAACCTCAGCTACCACAGAAACCTTAGCCTTCTACCTCCAGTATCCCAGCCTCGCTCAAAATCTCACCAACATCTCCACATGTTTCTTCTGTTAGCGAAAAACCTGACAACACCAATCAACCGAGGTGCCATAAACACCTTAGGTTCACATATGCATTTACTGATAAAAATCGTAATTCCTGCACGACTCGTTCTCCACGAAGATGTCACCAAACGTCTACGCATCAGACAAACAAGAGAGCCTCTCTCTACCCTCCTACCTCCTGTTCCCGCATCTCACCTTGCCCGGAGGCTTGTCTACCGCACTTCCACTGGAGAGTAATTAATCTCCACCATCATACTCTCTCTGGGCCTGACTTACAACGTCTACCATATATAATACTGCGGGTGCTGCAAGTAACAGCCCAGCGCTGGCTTATGGGATGGGAAGTTTCTAACGAGTGTGAGGCTGGACCAGACACGATGAAATCAAATGATGGTTCAGCCTTGGCTTCATCCTTTGGCCATTCTCTACCATTTTACAACTTCAATATTTGTCTGCTGTCTTCACTAACCATCCTCTCAGCCATTCTATGCCACCACTCTTATACTATAACAGTATTTCTTTACATTTCTTCAAACAAGTTTCTTACTTAATTTTATGTTGTGTCCTCTAGAAGATCTGTTCACTGTCTACGTCATCAATTAAAAAAAAAAGAACTTAAAGATTGTGATCAGGTCATTCCTAAATCTTCTTTCTTTCAAGGTGGCATATCTAAAGCCTGCAGTTCTCTTAATTCTGGTACCATCTTTACTTCTCTCATCTTTTCCCGCTCCTTTGGGTGCGGTGACCAAACTTGCATAGCACAATCCAGCTTTGGCGTTTTGCATGACGTGAACAGCTTGCTGACTACTTCCTTATCATTGAACTCAATTCTACGTGATATATGCCAGCAAACAGTTGGTCTTCTTTACTCTTTTCTTAATGTGGGATTCTAGCGTCAGGTTAGGTCGACTCCAAAGTCTGTCTCACACACAAAGGTGAGCTTATCTTATGTTAGATGGTCGTCATATTGAGGCATTCCTTCCTTCCTTGCGACCCATTCTCATAACTTTCCATTTACTAGGGTTGACCTCCATCAACAATGTATCAGAACAACTCTGAAGTGTGGCAAGGTCACTTTTATACAATCCCAACGCATTCCACTTTCGTTATGAGCTTTGAATCAACATGGAACATATTCACACAAGGTTCCATAACTTCTTGTCATTTATATAACCAAGAAGAGTAATGGTCCCAGAGCAGAACCCCTCGGCACTTCGCTAGAGAACACATCCCATATAAAGATCACTACCTGCTGACCCACCATCTTAATCAGCCTCCCATGTGGAACAGTGTTAAACGCTTTCTGGCATTCCAGACAGAACAATCTATCCAGCTTTCCTTCTGTCTAAGACAGAACTCACTCTTCCGTAGAAATCTAAGAGTTTCGTCACACGACCTCCTTCCCCTAAGACCGTGATCCCCCTCACTTACGTAATTTCCCCCTAGCATAAAGTCGTCATTTGCTTTCTGATTATCGTTTCCAAAACTCTACAAATCACGGTCCGTAGTTCTGCGTCTCTTTTCAAAGTTTCTTTGTTCATCCTTTCTGATTCTGACATAATCGTACATTGCTCTCTTACACGCTACATATACTGGCTGCCTGGAATATATCTTGCACGTCTCAAAGTTCCTCTACTTTGAGACATATTTCATCAAAACAACCTTTCCTCTTTTTCAGCATCCCCTCCGTATCTCAGACATGTTCCTCCACAGAACCTCTTACCACAAAGCCCTGCTTCCTGATAACTAAATTTCACAACCCAACCATGATACCTTAACAAAGTGTTTAGGTTTGTGTAATTTCGAACTCGTCTCACTTCTGCTTTTTGACACACTCTTTTACCACACTTACCAAATATAACCACTTCTTTCTAGTTGGTGTATCATATCTACTTTTTATCGATATCCATGCTAGTGTGTGTGTGTGTGTATGAAGATAAGATTTGACAATGATGGCGCATCAGTCCCTATCTCTTACCAGTGTGTCCACAAACATGTTCCTTTGTACACTCTAGTCTCTATGACTTCTTGTTATCATGAGAATCCAAATTCTCCCACTGAATCTCTTCATAACCTAAGTCCCCCATCATCAATGCTTCATCTCTGTGAAGTGAGTGTTCTACTGCATCACGTCACATCCTAATTATATCTCTATTGTAAACGTCGCATATTTGTTCTAAAGAGTTTACGTTCTTTGTGGATTATATAATATTTACACGATTGCTTTTCGTCCCTTTTTGTATCGTCTGGACGGGCTATCATCCTCCACTCTTTCTTGAAACGTAAGATATATCTTTTATCAACAGGGGCCAATTCTCCAAGTCCGTTATCTTCTCTTACTCTCCTTATCACCATGTTGCCTTCTGGGCGAAACAGGCGAGATCTTATCTCTCTTTAGTAAGCTTTGTTTCCCCGACTTCGGTAATATCAGGCAAACTTACCCGTATGCAATCCATGAATTCCAGCTCTTGATCACTTACTACTAATCCACCAACATCTGTACACATTTACTTCGGCGACGTTATCGTCTTACACTCCTACCCTCCCTTCTGTGCTGACAGGCCTGTCCCGTCCTCCTGCCTCGTTTGGTGTCTACATTTTCTATTCTGATTGTATTCCTTGGTTTTCCGCCTCTCCCCCTGATGAATACCTCACTGAATTCTACCTCGATCTTAAGTTTCTCGGCCAGCCTTAGTACCTCCTGGCTAGATGACTCCAGGTCATAACTAGTCGCTCCCAAAAGTCTTCATTATGACCAATTCTTCTCCTTTTTCTTTTCAACGAAACTGTGTCTGGCAATTCTGTACCTCTCTGTAGTCTGTAAATAAGGAGTTTCCCTTTTCTTTGTCTAACATATGATCTTCCAAACCAAAGGCAATTAGTAATTTACGTCTATCGACGACCTTCTGCTTAACAAGGCTTTCCAATTTTGGTGCCACCCACTTTCCGGCCAGACCCTTCAGTGTTGAACTGCCAACCTCTATGTCTTTGACTTTTTGCAAAATGTCCCTTTTTTGCTAGCAAGTACTGGTCCTGCATGCTCTACACTCTTTTAAACCTCTCATCCACTAGGCTATAAATCTCCATGACCGCTCCATCTCTAGCTGTACCGAGGCTAAAAATCTCCATGACTGACCCATCTCTAACAGCACCTAAGCTATAAATCTCCACGAGTTCTCCATCTCTAACAGTACCTTGGCTGTAAATCTCCATGACTGCTCCATCTCTAGCTGTACCTAGGCTATAAATCTCCATGACTGCTCCATCTCTAACAGTACCTAGGCTGTAAATCTCCATGACTGCTCCATCTCTAGCTGTACCTAGGCTATAAATCTCCACGACTGCTCCATCTCTAACAGTACCTAGGCTGTAAATCTCCATGACTACTCCACCGCCACCAGTGCCTGCCAGATATTCTTTCTACAGCTTCATTGATTTCCCGCGTACCTCTGTTGGTATGACCGCGGGTCTACGCTCCACTACACCACTTTTCAGCTCTGTGTCTGTTGGTTAACAGCCGATATCGCTCCACCTGCACCTCCATGCAAACAACCGTCTATAGATCCTGAAGGTGTTTCAATCCTTTCTTCTGCCTGAACAACTCAAGGATAACTAGATAATACCCTTTAGACCTTCCTCACTTTCTGATAAATTCACCTTCCTGCCTCAGATAATGTAACACCTGAACCTCTTCCATCAAACAGAATCTTTGTCTCCACCCAACGGCGATACTCCTCAGATCCATAAGTTCGTCTCTAATCTCGTGAAAGCTGTCATGGTCTTTGACCTCATCACTCAGCTTCTGTGCTTCCATCTCCACTAGTGCTAGCACGTGGTCCTGTTTCTTAATCACGTCCAAAAGCATCTCGAAACTGCTGATCTCTGGTGGTTCGTGTGTGTGTGTGTGTGTGTGTGTGTGTGTGTGTGTGTGTGTGTGTGTGTGTGTGTGTGTGTAATTACGTGATTACTTAATGTGCGTTGTTACATTCGTGTTGCCCCGTCTCTCAACCTTTTTTTTTATCATGTCTTTACTCCTATGTATCTTTCTTTACTACGTGCGCAATTACCTATTTGTACTGTACGGGGAAGTGGGTTTTGCTCTCGTGGGGATCCATCTCTTGAACATTCTTCGCTACCGTTGCAACTGAAATTCCTGTATGCTCTCTGCAATAACTATATCCTCCCTCATTCTATTTCATTCCTCCACCAAACTTACACCATGAAGGTACTTCCTCACATCGTTCTTAACAAGTTTCTCGCTTATCTCCACGTTAAGTCCTCTGGCTGTGCAATCCCTACATCTATGGCATGATAACACTTTTCTGGCTACGTCATCAATCTGTTTAAAAAAAACAAAACAAAGATAATTATCAGGTCACCCTTTACTCTTCTTTCCTCAAATTTAAGAACTCTAGCATTTTCATATACCTCAGCTCTCTTATCCCTGGTACCCCACCTTTAATGCTGCTCCTATTTCCAATAGCTCTTTGTGCTTCTTTGGCTGCGATGACCAAACTCCATCACAAGCTTTCGCTAACGCACCTTGCTAAATCCTTCCTCATCCATGAACTTGAACGCAATTCTTGGTGACAGTTGGTCTCCTTAGCTATTCTCCTCAGGCGGGAATCTGGCGAGAAGTTAGGGAAGATGTCGAATACCAACTCACTCTCACATGCACACGTTCCTACAGTGTGCTTCCTGCGTTGTCTGTGTGTAGTAAAAACACACAAACATAGGCTAGTCCGTCGCAGTTGTCGTACAGTAATGAGTGGCGAAAAGTAAGCTTAAATACCAATGAAAGAACACAGAGTCCACTTAACATTGATCAGTTCGATGATGGTAAGAGTGAGGCCTCCTTTCCCTGTGACCGATCCTCTCATCACTTCACGCTGACCCTGCTCGAACGAAGGTCATCACCACCACCATGTAGCAGCACATGCCAAGGTCTCACCAAGAGATGGAGTAATCCTCCGTGCTTTTTCATTTCCATGATGATCTCTGCCACCACCGTCAACCATACTACAGCAGGAATCCAAACCTTCGGGGCAAATAGTGATTGCTGTTTGCGTGTTACTGGGAGGGAGGGGGAGAGAGAGAGAGAGAGAGAGAGAGAGAGAGAGAGAGAGAGAGAGAGAGAGAGAGAGAGAGAGAGAGAGAGAGAGAGAGAGAGAGAGAGAGAGAGAGAGAATTTACACTCGTGCTGTCACGTCACTTATAACCTCGCATACACGCAAGTACTAAATGTCTTTACTCCTACGTATGTATGCATGCACAACCACGTCCAAGCCTAACAAGTCAAGAGTCCAGTTATCAATCAGCTCCGAGGGGAGGTTGACCACCTGGCTTGGGTGTGGGCCGACTGCCGCGCCCATGCGGGCCTAACAGGCGGGCTCTTGCTGATTCATGGTCAGCAACGCTAACCACTCACCACGTGTTGTGTGTGAGAGAGAGAGAGAGAGAGAGAGAGAGAGAGAGAGAGAGAGAGAGAGAGAGAGAGAGAGAGAGAGAGAGAGAGAGAGAGAGAGTTACACAGGCCACACAGGCCCAAGGTCTAATCGAGGTGGTCTGTCTGGCTAAAAAAAAAAAAAAAAAAAAAAGCGCACGTGCGCGCTTCGTTCACCAACCATAACATACAACCATCAGCACGCCATGAGCAACCAAGTAACCTCCTTGACCACATAATACAACGCGTCGAAGCAGCTTTAACATGGCCATACCACTCCTCCCCGTACTCTGACGAGGTACTGACACGCTTAACACATGGGCGCTCACCTCCACACACAAAAAAAGAACATGGACATGCCCACGCACCAGCAGGTGACTGGAGCCTCCAACGAATAAAGACAAAATACCCACACAAGCATACGAGGCAGGGTAACCCCACTCTCTCCATAACCAGTGGGTGGATTCCATTACCCTAATTCGTCTAATATATCACGTGTGTGTCACAGATCAGTCCACGTCCAGTAAAGACAGTCATTTCCCGCCATCAGTCACGTTCACAATTGAGTCTCGGGGCCACTAATTTGGCTTCCTTAATCTACATTCGGCCATTTTTCATACGCCTCTTCTTTATCTAAGTGGACATTTACAATTTTCCTTACCACTACCCTGGTTAGAAGTGACGACCAAATAATACACGAGGATAAGGCAACATAAAAGAGGAGGTCCACCGTGATAGGATGACAATTGAAGGTACAGGCTGTGGTGAGTGATGGGCTGCAGGGGGACCGACTGCTGAGGACGGAGACGAGACAGTAAGAGGAGGAACATCTGATTAATACTACTCCTACTACAGGAGAAGGATGAGGAGGGAGAGAAGTAGGAGGAGGAGAAGAAGAAGGAAGAGGAGAAGGAAGAAGGAGGATGAGAGGAGGAGGAGGAGGAAAAGGAGAAGGAAGAAGTGGAGGAAGGAGGAGGAGGAGGAAAAGAAGAAGGAAGAAGAGGAGGAAGAATAGGGAGGGAAGGAGGAGGGAAAAAGAGTACGATGCTGCCATACAGGGAGGTGAGGATGCGCAAGACGGCAGCCTCTACTGTAGCAGGAGGTGCAAGATGCGGGGAAATTTCATGGGCCAATATATATATAGGGGGATTAAAATGGAAACAGTCCCCGAGGACTTAAGATATCTGATGGACGATCACATGAGTTCTTCGTTAAGTAGAAATTTGCATTTTGCCTGCGAATCCCAACACCACAACAGAAATATTTCCAGCAAGAATTAAAATGACTAAGAACAACAGATATCAGAATATTTTATGATAGACAATCATGAAGGAAAGAAACGATATTCCCATGGCCGGTATGTAATGACAGGGGCACATTCTACGTACAACGGAGTTACGTGCACCTCCTGACATCTGCCTTAGTGTTCATGTTACGCGATGTTCATCATGCAGGGAAATTAACTCCATGCGCACACGACCGCGAGGCTCCTGGGGGAAGTTAGTGGCCAAGTCTTCGACCTGATCCCCAAGGGTCAGGTTAAAGGCCCAGCTATCATATCCGAGGATGGCACCATCCCACTCGCACTCAAGATCTCAAACCCAAGTCTTATACCATCAGCAAAGGATAAAGCTGTCGGATTACCGGGGGAAAAACAAAACATGATTCAAACAGGACGAACCTTCACAAATGAAGAGAATGATGAATGTATCCAGGCTGTAGACACATGATGATAAACCACTTCACATATGAGGCGTGATCAACATCAAAAGTACACATCATTAGTTTTTTCCCGTGAAAGTAACAAAAATGTTAAGATGTATCCGGCAAGCTAGACGGGACTTAGCAACCCGACAGAAGAACTAACTACAGAGGAATAAAAGAGAGGTGCTGAAGTACGTCGTTCGCTCCCTCAACAGGAATCACCAATTCGAGACTAATTCTTTGTCGACTTAGGATTGGTCACAGTGTGTTGACCCCTCCTGGGTCACTTCATGGAGAGGAGACCTGCCCCAATATGTGACACCTGCAGGTGTAATACTACCGTGGATACATGTGCTGACCATATGCCAGTCATATACGAGTCTCACAGTCCAGTAAGACTCATACCAATGGGAGGAATAAAACGTACTGGAGAAATTCTAGACGATGCTGACGGTGCAATATAGCTTAATGAACTTTTTAATGGAAGGCAAATGATCTAACTTTATATAAAGTTCTAAGGTTTTAGATATTTTTTACAGAAAGCTAAAGTACATAATCTTTTGTAAACAGTTTTAAGCTTTTAGATACGTTTTTCTTCATGATACAAATCTTCAACCATCCCTTTCTTGACACAACGATGTTGCTAGCCTCTCTCTCTCTGTTCTACAGGTATTTTGGCCACGACTCGCATGAACAGTCTGCGTATGACCTTGCCAACAAGGCTTGAACCCAAGGCACGCGTCTGACTGCTGCTTCCAAGCTTGGGTGTTGAGGCTGGCCAATCGAAGATTAACTGTCATGATCTTTCCATCGAAGTGCTAAGCTATGGAATTCCCCTCCTCCTCTCGCCTCTCCTTCTTAGTGGAAGCTTTTCTATTATTCAGAGTCAGGTATACGGACACCTGCTGAGCCCTGATCAATTTCTACCTTGTTTTTCTCGCAGTTTTCTCCTTTCACCAGAGATGGCCTTTGCTCAGGGTATGTCTTGCCCGTGTCATGTCGGTCACTAAAAGTACACACACACACACACACACATATATATATATATATATATATATATATATATATATATATATATATATATATATATGTATATATATATATGGTTCTTGGAGCATTGCGGAGTGTGTGGAAAGAGAGTTCACTATCGAGGAGAGATAAAATGGATATGTTTGAAGGTATAGTCATCCAGACGGTGTTGTGCAGATACGAGTCATGGGATATAGACGAAAATGTACGGTGAATGTGCTGGAAAAGTTTGAGGACAATATCTGGTGTGAGGCGGGTTGACTAAGTAATGAAAGGGTACGAGAGAGGTGAGGTAATAAGAAGGTCATCGTGTAGAGAGCTGAAGAGGGTGTGCTGAAATGGTCTGTTCATATGGAGATGATGAGTGACGAGAGGTTGACAAAAAGGATATATATATATATATGTCAAGCGGAGGGGACAAGGAGAAGACCTAATTGGAAATGGAAGGATGGAGTTTATGAGGTTTGAAGTGCTCGGGGCCTGAACATGCAGAAGCGAACGGTGACCAAGGTATAGAGGGAGACGGAGCAGGAGGGGGGGGCGACGTGCTGTCAATGACGTAAACCAGGACATATTAAGCAGCCGGAATAAACCACAGTAAGGTCTGTAAGGTTGGGCAGTGGATAGGGGGCTGTGGTTAAGGTGCATTACACATGACAGCTAGAGAATGGATGTGAGTGAATTAGGCCTTTTCTTCGTCTGCCTCTAGCACTATCCTGCTAACGCAGGGAAAAGATGAACAAGATTGAAAGAAAAGAAAGACGTTTATCTTGGTGGTCACTGTCCATGTCCTGAGAAGGACAAGTCTTTAGGCCTCACCTCTGACCACTGGAAAAACACTCAACTAACCCCTGAGGAGGTCATGTTGAAACTGGGATTCATCTGTCTGCAAACCCCAGACTGGAGGTCGTCGAGTGGTAGCATAGACCTTGTCAAGCTGTCCCCCTCCCACATACACAGTGTCAAGCTCTCCCCCTCCCACATGCACAGTGACAAGCTCTTCCCCTCCCACATACACAGTGACAAGCTCTCCCCCTCCCACATACACAGTGACAAGCTCTCCCCCTCCCACATGCACAGTGACAAGCTCTTCCCCTCCCACATACACAGTGACAAGCTCTCCCCCTCCCACATACACAGTGACAAGCTCTTCCCCTCCCACATACACAGTCATAAGACCAAGTATGAAATGGTTTGTTCGCAATCTTGTGTGGTTACCTAATGCGAACTGTTAATGCGTTTCTTCAGTGTCTGTCCAGTACATAAATTATGTGTCTGGTACACAACACACGAAAAAATATATACATTCCTTTTAGAATGGATGACATTAGAAACAGAAGACATACAAATACTGTGTTAAAGAATTAGAGCTGGTCCACCGAGTGGCTCTTATAGGTACAAGAATCAACGACTGCAAAGGAAAAAGTGGTTTAAGTCTCTCTCTCCTGTACACACACACACACACACACACACACACACACACACACACATATATATATAGGGCTCCCTGGTTTAGAATGGGGATTGTGTGTGCGTACATTCATGCAAGACGTGGTATATATAATAATCAAGGTTAAGAGACGGGGCAACACAAGAGTAACTCTTTCTCACAATAACACAAAAACAATAATCACATTCTCTCTCTCTCTCTCTCTCTCTCTCTCTCTCTCTCTCTCTCTCTCTCTCTCTCTCTCTCTCACACACACACACACACACACACACACAGAAGGTCTGGAGGAGGTTTACGAAGAAGGTACCAGAATTAAGAGCTGCGTAATAGGGCAAGGGCAGGAGCTATAAATTTACCCACCAGGGAGAGGGGAAGGTTAGGAGTGAGATGTGACCTGATCACAACCAACTTGAAGTCCCTCAGTCAGATGATGATGTAGACCGTGAACAGTCGGTCGAGCGACCAGAGGAAATAACAAGACATTAAGCAAGAAGCTGGTGAAGAAAGATGGAAAGAAGTACTTATACAGTGTGGCAGAGGAATGGAACAAACGGAAATAGGTTGTGGTCAAAGTAGACAGCATAATAAAGATTATGAGGTTGTACGATAGCAGAGAAGGTTCAATAGCTGGGGCTCCATGGGTGGAAAACTCCTTCACAACACTGTTCAAATACGTAATTACACACACACACACACACACACACACACACACACACACACACACACACACACACACACACACACACACACACACACACACACACACGCACGCACGCACGCACACACTAGAAGAAGCACAAAGAGCTGATACAGAAGGTCCAGGGAAGGGCAAAAGAGACATTACTAGAATTTAAAGAGTTGAATTACAGTAAGAGGTGACAGGCCATAAACTCCCTAGAATATAAGACAGAAGAGTAAGGGGTAATTTGATCAGAACCTACAAAGTTTTTAAACACTGTCTGTCGACCATGAGCAGTTCCTCAAAAAGAAGATAAGGCAGAGGCCATAAATATAAAGCAAAGAAGCGTTTCAGAAGTGATGTAAGGAATTAGTGCTACAGTAACCCAGTCGTGGGTGAAACTGTGAATGCTGATAGTACGAAAAAATTAAAGATGTATGATGACAGAGTTCAAGAGGTGGGTCCCCACGAGTGTAGAACTCCCTTCCCACAAAGCATAAATTGGTGGGAGAGAAACAGTGCCAAGTCTGACCCGAACATGTTCAAGGAATGTGGTTGTCACTGCAGGTCAAGCCTGGAGAGGGGGGCGTACCAGCATTGTTGTCATGCGTACAGTACACGCGTGTGTGGCGTAGGCTGCGTCTGGGTCATTCCCGGAGGTTAGCGAGGCACCGGGTGATCACGTGAACTGGGCTGACGTCAGGTAGACCTCCACGTGTTATGTAAGATAGTATGGTCACGTGTGTCTGTTGGCCAGCCAGCCAGCTAGCCCTCCCTCCCTCCTCCTCCTCCAGTGCCGCTCCATCTTCACAGCCACACCTGACGCTGTCACTTCAACTCTTCGTGCCCATGTTTGGTGGAGGGCGGCCCACCTCCTTCGCCCAGACGGAAACAAAGGCAAGCACTAGTGGTGGAGGGAGCTGGGCGGCGCCAGCCTGAGGGGAAGTGGCACCAACGGGGTCAGGGCACTGCTGAGGGAGGCAGGCACCCGCCCCGCCCCGCCCCGCCCTCGTCTTCCCCAGCAACACTGAAACTCATCCCCCCCCGCCGCCGCCCTGCCTCACTTAACACCACTAACACGACACTAGCGACATCTCATTGTTTACGCACTATTTCCAACTGTCTGTCACCCCTCATGGAAGGCGAGGCAAGAAACGCATGAGGCCCACACGATCGCCCTAGGAACTGAGCATTCTGAGGGAGAGATGAATCCCACACACACACACACACATACACACACACACACACACACACACACACACACACACACACACACAAACTAACAAAACAAAAAGGCGATTTTTTTTTTCTTAAATGTGGCGTGTTGGCTCCAGCCAGACGAGCTTGTGGTATACTCGAGCTTCCATGTTGAACTGTACTGGTAACGTGATCGCTGGCGACACTGCCACGTTCCGCTTCCCGCCTCAACCTGGAAAAATGTCACC
The DNA here is from genome assembly GCF_036320965.1 of Panulirus ornatus. NCBI lineage: Eukaryota > Metazoa > Arthropoda > Malacostraca > Decapoda > Palinuridae > Panulirus > Panulirus ornatus. Next base: position 25,040,295 of record NC_092230.1, on the reverse strand, counting down.
CCAAATGACTAGTACCGGAGGATCATGGCACTGCACACCCCGGTAACCTGAATTCGCTAGGATTTAAAAAAAAAGAATAAGAAAAAAAAAAGATAAGTTACCGGAGGATGAGATAACGTGGTGCTGAGGGACGATCCGTCCATAACAAGACGACGAAGTTGAGAGAGAGAGAGAGAGAGAGAGAGAGAGAGAGAGAGAGAGAGAGAGAGAGAGAGAGAGAGAGAGAGAGAGCAGGTGAAGCGAACCGTTGCTCGGGATTCTGGCATGAGTGGGCCAGTAACATGATCGTTCAGCGAGCACAAGATACTCAAGCAAGACATAGGGAGAGTCTTCCATGAATGAAAACCTTCGCAGATGATTTACGTAGCAGGATCATCCCTTCCAGTGGTGTAGTAACTATGGGCATGACTGGAAACTCTGGGTCCTCCACCCCATGGTCACTCACTCACTTGTGTGTGTGTGTGTGTGTGTGTGTGTGTGTGTGTGTGTGTGTGTGTGTGCACCTTTCCTCACCAGGCAGCCACTCACAGTCGTGAGGGAGGCCTTCACCTCCTCCTCCTCCTTTCTTGCCGTCACTCTGCCATAAAACTTTCCCCAGATGAATACACCACCATGGAACACAGTGTCGTATTCAGTTAACTCTCGCCCTCACACATCAACATGCCCAGGACAGCGCTCATGGCCAGGCATGAAGAATCATGATAATGTCATCTCTACCAAGACGTGTGTGTGTGTGTGTGTGTCCCTCGATCTCATTTATCAAACCCTTGACCTACTTTGCTTCTTGACCTGGTATGACCTTGATTCAGGTTAACTCGTGACCTAGTAAGACCCTTGATTTTGCACAAGGACCTGCTTACTCCCGTGACATGATCCTTGACCTGTGGCCTTGGACCTGATGATGACCTTCGTCATGAAAGTTTTCATCCAGAATGAGACTCGATCTAGTGTGTCCCATACCTAACATCCCCTGACCTGCTGTTCCCCTGGACGTTCACAATAATGGCACGAACGAAGCCAAGGGCATTCCTTCCCTTCCTTGTAGTGTGACCTAACAATACCTTCACTTTATGCCTATGAAGAAAAAAAGAGAAAGATCGCTAGTAGAAGGCTTGTAGTAGCCTGCAATACCTTAGACTAAGTGGACATACATCAACATCACTACAGCTTAGATAATGGATCGTAAAATGTAAACACCACGAGAACTTTCACAACACTCGCCTGGAGAACGGAAGCTTCGTAAGCAATGAATCCGGTCAGGATCCTGACTGGATTTGGTGGGCATATGCGGGGGAGGGGGAGGAGGGAGGTGCCCATGATTCAAAACAAAACCTACATGCAGACTTAGCTGCAATGTTCTCTTTCAAATCAACAACATACATATTGCACATGTTGTCATGAGTGCAAGAAGACAATTCAACAAAAATGTATGTAGGTAGGCGAGTGTCGAGACGCAAGAAAAACAAACAAACAGGGTAACGGGTTACTGGTGACATCTGGTAAACCTATTCGGCCAATCAAGCGACCGCACATCTCGGGCGATGTCTGCTGAGTGTGTGTATGTGGTGACAGGGAACCAGTTTAGGTCCTGTAGGGCCACGGTCGACGACATGGGCAGCCCCGCTGCTCCTTCTGTCTTGGCATGATGTGCTGCTGGACGGGGAAACATGGGGGAGACCACCCCTCATCATGGGGTACCGAACGACGCCTCGGCAGGCTTCGCCCCATCCTAAGACTTCAGACTCAGGGGAGAAGCGGAGGTTATGGGGAAAGATCTAAACTATGGCGAGACTGGGAGGGAAATAATGATGGGGAGGATCTCTCTCTCTCTCCCACCCTGGGAAGTAGGGCCTTTCGTGTGGGTGATTACTATTACTGTGTTACGGGGAGAGAGCTTTACACTTGTGTGTGTGTGTGTGTGTGTGTGTGTGTGTGTGTGTGTGTGTGTGTGTGTGGAAGGGGCGGGGAAGGGTGTGGGAAGGGTCGCCTCTGACACACGCATTCTAAGATTCTCGTATGGGAAGGGTACAAGCATATCGTTAAGTAAACGCAACGTAACCCACTGATGATACATTCAAGAGCAAAATGGGAACCACTAGAAGTCAGCAAGAGATCCGTCCCCCTCTGTAAGAGACAACACTTGAGAAAGTGTATGGCAGGGCCGGCGGGAATGATGCCACAGTGCGCCGCTAATGTGACATCATGTTTACCTAACAGCAGTTTAGAGAAGGACGCCCGTGGAATGTGCGAGGAGCTTCCCTGAGGTCGGGGCAACGGCCACCACGTTGCTACGTAATGACCCTGTGACCCTCGAGAATTGTGGCCACAAAAACATGGCATGCCATCCTCCCTCACCCTCCACACTCACCCTCCATATTTACCCTCTATCCTCCCTGGACACTCTCTATCCTCCCTCCACACTCACACTCCATCCTTCCTCCATATTTACCCTCTATCCTTCCTTGACATGCTCTATCCTCCCTCCACACTCACCCTCCATCCTTCCGCCATATTTACCCTCTATCCTCCCTGGACACTCTCTATCCTCCCTCCACATTCACCCTCCACACTTGCCCTACATCCTCCCCTGGACATTCACTTCTTATCCTCCCTCTCCACCCATCGTCTATCCTTCCTCAACACTCACCCTCCATCCTCCCTCCACAACTCACCCTCCCTCCATCCTCCCTCCCCCGGACACTCCTCGTCCGTGTTCATACTGGGGGGAGGAGTGGCAGGCACCATGACGTCACATGTTTGGGCCGCAGGCTTCACCTCTGACTGTCATTGTTATGGTCCGGCCGGCCGAGAGGTAATTGTGACAGGGACGTGAGGGGAGACCTTGGCCTCATCTACGCAGTACGTACACTACACACCATACCCGTCTTCACCAGCAGGTTGCCAGACGGTGTCAGTGTGTGGGTGTGGCCTCCAGGGGGAGGCGGAGGGTGGATTGGGGTGGAGGGTGAGGGGAGGTGAAGTAGAAGGGTGGATGGGTAGGGGTGTGTGGGGGAGGAGAGTTACAGGGGTGAGCATTGCTGGGGGACGGGAGGGGAGGAGGAGGAGGAGGGAGGTGGTGGAAGGTGAGGTAAACTCATCCCCCGCCTCATATTCTGTGAGGCCACATCAGACGACTCACAATCATCACCTCCGCTGCTCACATACATCGACCGGCCGGCCATTAGTACACGCATAACGGGAGACATTTTTGTAAGGCATTATTGACCTGGAACATCTGAACTCCTGCTTGTTGATCAAGACGGTCTGATGCTCGAGAGAGAGAGAGAGAGAGAGAGAGAGAGAGAGAGAGAGAGAGAGAGAGAGAGAGAGAGAGAGAGAGAGAGAGAGAGAGAGAGAGAGAGCATGAGGGCTGGAGTACCCGGGGGCGTCGGGTCTAGTGAGGCCACGGGTGACCGTCCGGGACCCACTGGCTACTTACTCCACTTCCCTGTCCAACACGGCTCCCGTCCGTCCCGTCCTCCTCAGCCATTCTGTCCCGCCACAGCATCACATGACTGCGTTTGTGAACATTCGGAAGAACGTGACATAACCTGACGTGTTTTGTTATTATCATTATTATCATTATTATTATTATTATTATTATTATTATTATTATCATTACTATTATTATCATTATTACTATTATCATTATTATCATTATTATCATTATTATTATTACTATCATCATTAACATTATCATCATTATCATTATTATCATTATTACTATTAATAATCCAATGTACTATCGAGATGATACACGTGCATCTGGGAAAACTCACGTGTAGTGAGTGGGCAGTGGATCGGGAGCACGTTTCAGCACGGCCGTGGACACTGCACGTACATATGTCATTAACTGTTTGTTATCATTCAATTCTACTGTAAAGAGAGGGAGTCTGGCACTCGCGGTCTCCCATCCCTTGAACATACACACAGGCTTGTATGTCCACCACACGAGGATCCACACCAGCCACCCACATCACAAGAACCATGTCGTATTAAGCCCAGTCTGAGCAAGACTCCGATCCCCGAGTTTTACGCATTGAGAAAAGACAACGCCCTTCTAGTGATCTACATGTAAATTAAGGGCAAAGTGTCCTGTAGGAGTGGGGGGATCTTGACATCTATTAACCTATGCTGAAATCTGCCACTGAGCGGGGACAGCGCGTGGTGCTCACCACAGGAAAAAGAGTGAAGAGCCGTGTGAGTCAAATGTTGTGGAGTAATACTGTATAAGCTGGATAGGGTGTGTCTGTCGACTGAAAGCTAGCAACCCACGTGTGTGTAAGGCAGAAATATATGACAGCAGCTTGGGAGAGGGAGGGGAACTGGACAACCACTGGCTCACTGCGCCGCTATTACTTACCCTGATGGGTGGTGTTGCCCCACACCTACTACCTGTGTGCGTGTGTGTGCGTGTGTGTGTGTGTGTGTGTGTGTGTGTGTGTGTGTGTGTGTGTAAGTGTGTGTGTGTGTGTGTGTGTGTGTGTGTGTGTGTGACGATATCTATTCTTAAACGTGTAAATCCACAAGTAAAAGTACACATGTATAATTAGACTAAGACATTTCACCCCCACAACGTACTAATATTTTTGCACACTAATCTATGAACATTGCTATTTCATTCTATATGATCTATATTTGTAACGTATTCCCTTAAATAGTGGTCCACACTTCCCAGAAGCAATCAAGCCAGCGATGTGATGTATCGAGAAATTCGGTGAGGCGGGCGGCCGTGCTTGAACGCAGACGAGCAGGGATCTCGTGCCAGTGACAGCGGACGAAACGCGTTACCCCCAGACATAACAGTGTCACGCGAGTGAGCCTGTTGCGCTGCACGATGACAGCACATAGATGGAGGGGAAACCCTGAAACCCATCGATGGCTTATACCTTCGTCCTCCATCCTCGTGGTAAGAGAATACACTAATAATAACATATATTTATAAGCTAATGGGTTAATGATAAGGGTGCCCCCATGACTTGATGAGCCAAACTTTGTTCTGAGAAGAGCCTCATCCACGTACGACCAGCCGAGCCGGCCACGTCAACCCATCACGACACACGCATCGTCTACCGGGAAGGCCACACCACCACCTCGCTGGGGCAACACCAGCGTCAGGATGGTGTGTCTTACGTCCACCTCGAGCGTCTGTTGTGAACGGCGACGACCACCATCACCATCATCACCGTCAAACGTCAAGAATAAATTGCGTTCGGATAATTGTCTGCTGGCGAACTGACGGCCGGCGCGCATTGGTCCACAGGCTCTGAGTAGGATCATCTCTTGCCCGGCAATGTCTGGCCGGGAAAACCACGAGAGTTGTAAAAATTTATGATCTCCGTCCTAATACGAGTCGTAATCCCGCCCCCCGACAGACGCAGACAGAGTTTGCAGACTGGACGTTTACAACACCCTCCCACCCCAGGAGAAAGGACAATAAAGAATATTTCATACATCATCCATGTAAAAAAAAAAAAATGACTTTATTTGGAAGCCCGCGTTTATTTTACAGAAAAATGACCTTGCGTCGAAATATCAAAATCCAATTTAGGGATAATAATCCATAATATCAAACCCCTGCACTAACATCTTTCACTGAGTTAAAAGTAACTATAAAGAAAATAATTCCTCCATAAAAACCATATCCTTCACAATAATCGTGATAAACATACATTTTTCCTCTCCTTGGTGTGTGTGTGACCCACATTCCAGCGGGTGTAGCAGACACACGAGGTCTTGCTAGACGCCGGCGGAGGCCTCGGGTCATGTGTTTACGGAGCTATAGGGTGGCGGGCTGGCCTACCGAGGGTCAGCTCCAGAGAGACGGTGGAACTGAGGCGCGAGGCGGAGTGGCAGGCCATCCGTCAGGTGACTAGACACTGGTGACAGTCCACATGTACCCCGCCACCAGCACCACCACCACTTATGGTCTCCACACCACACTCGCTACTGTCTTGCCTTCTCTCAGTGCTGTAACTCTCATACAATCATATACGTACGTAGAGATATATAGATGCAATTATATATATATATATATATATATATATATATATATATATATATATATATATATATATATATATATATATATACGAATGTGCACATAAACGCGCACTTTCATGGAACACATGATACCCTTAAACATCCAGGATTCGAACCCAGGACCTTTTGCGCGGGCTTTGGGAACGCTAACCACTCGGCTATGAACGCCCCTAATAGGGAAATATATATTCGATTGCAAGTAATCGAATATTTTTCGACTCACATCCATGAGAAACGGGGTCTACACCGGTCAAATCCCGTCAGGCTCACATTCCCAGCAGCTAGCATTTTACAGAACCTTACCGTACATATGCGGAGGTATGTGAACACGAATATAGAGCATATGAACACGCACTTTCACAGAACACATAATATCCTACAACAGGAAGGATTCAAACCCAGATCCTTCTGTGTGGTATTCGGGAACGGTAACCGCTCGGCTATGATCGCCCCTAACAGGGAATAAGGAAACAACGGTCTGCTTAGCACATATCCGCACTACTGCTGTCATGTATAAGGTACTGAAACCACAGCCTACCATCCGCAGCCACGTCCCGGAGAGAGACCCATGGTTTACTCTGATCGCTTCATGGGACAGCCCCACCGCTCATGTGTGATCCTCTATATCCACTGAACGTTCAAGACCCGATACCCTAAAGCCTCCTTCACTCCATTCTTCTATCTCCTCGTTCTCTCCCCCCCCCCCCCAAATTTCTTCCATTCACTTCTGATACACACACACGTCATCTTCGTCAGCCTTCTTTACTCCCCCTCAGGATTTTCATTTCAAGCACAGTCTCCACCATCCGATTTCATGACGTATCTAATGTAAAACTGTCAATGCAAAACAGTGCTTTTAATGTTGCCTTCCAACATAACAACACTATCAGTAAAGCCTCAATTAAAAGTAGGTCAAATCATCAGAAAATTGGGAGTGTTTAGGCCGTTAAATGTCAGTATTAGCCAGATAAGTAAAACAGAAACCGATAGATGCTATTGGCACAGTCACTCAGTACGCAGAAGTGACCACAGTAATGGTATCGTTAAGCCTAGGCAGGAAATAGATTACCCTGTAGACCTTAACAACCCAGTCACATTGTTATCCTCATCGGATTATGCTACCCGTAATGTCACTGAATCTGTCATAACTTGCTAACATCAATAACTTTAAAAACTAATCCTCGGGGATCTTTAAAGCACATCCTATTATCAACTGAACTAATATGAAGATACAATCAGGACAAAATAGCATAAGAAGAGTGGTTGACCACGCATCTCGCTAACCAGGCCCAACCACCCCCGCATAACATCAGACTTTCCCTTTAACGACCCGGAACAGCTTCTGCTCTGGCCTGGGTCTCGGAAAGAGAGTGTACAGGTGTGTGTACCCGTGTCTGGGGTTGAAACTATGTGAACTGTTTACACCAGATGAGACGATATCCTCCATGCAACAGGTACATCAGCGTACTGTGAAGTTTCAATAGAGTATCTGACGAACTCCTACTGAAGTGCGATTAGCCCTTCATAGAATCATCACAGACCAGTGTGATCGTCATGTTATCAACCTACAATAATCATGAAAACGTGTATAAAATATTCTTACGAAAATAAATATAAGAAAAAAGTCTAATGCCAAAATCGGTCAGCTCGCCAAAGAATCGTAGGAGCACGGCAGCCAAGAATGTACACTTCCTCCTAAGTCTATAACTATGTCCTTACGTTGGAAGAACGTATTACTAACACCGTCATACTGATATACGAATCTGAAATCTGTAATCAGGTCTACTGTTTTTGCCTTCTTTTTTTTTTTTCCAAATTCATGGCCGCTTTATCTCAGCTACATTATTCTACGTACGATTTCTGCTGGTTTCCGTTGACCGCTCTCTGTCAGATGAGAAGGTCTCTTTGTCAACTTTACAACAAACATGTTCACTTACAGGAACGTGTTGCTGTTTTTCATTTACCGTGCTGGTCAGCTTTTCACAAGAAGGAACCGGTTGAGTTCCAGTGATGTCCTGTGACCACTTCGTATCATAATTATCATCATTATCATCACAATAATTAACAACCATGACATAACTGTGGTGGGCTTTGATATATCAATAGGAAAGCAAACCAGGCCGAACAAATAGCACCAAGCCTCTTACATGCCAGACTCTCCCTTGGCACTTTCGTCTCATTGGGTAAGGAAAAGGCATTTCCGAAGCCCCACCATCGTACACCTCAGTCAAACAGGCCCTTGAAAGAACGCGACAAATAACACGGGAAACGGCGAACAAGTACGATATATGTATACAGCAGGATCTATAATGTTCACATGCAAAATATTGAAAAGAATTCTACCTTTGCACGCTCGAGAATCGAACCTGAGCCATCATTCTCGGGAGCTGGGGTTCGATTCCTGGACGCACAGAGGTGAAACTGTTGAGAGAGAGAGAGAGAGAGAGAGAGAGAGAGAGAGAGAGAGAGAGAGAGAGAGAGAGAGAGAGAGAGAGAGAGAGAGAGAGATTATCAGAGCTTTATGTCCATTTACGGGACAGACGAGAAGTTATGGAAAGCAACGTTAGAGGGACGCACCGTGCAGCAGCCATAATGAACCAGTGGTCTAGATAACAATTAACCGTGTGTATAAACATTAGCCGAACGCTGGTGCAATGCCGTGCAGGCGTCATTCCCAGAACCACTTCGTCTGGTAGCAGAGGAGGCGCCACCCATTACATACCCCTTTCTCAGAACCACAGCGCATGATGTAAACTCAGCCAGCGTGCACCGCTGTGAGGGAAGTAGGTCGGAGAGATGTGCAGTGAGGGAGAAGGGAACTGATAATGGTAGAAGTTACAGGTGGCGACAGAAGGCAGAGATGGGGTGGACGGTACGAGAGGGGAAGGCGTGACGGAGGAGAGAGAGAGAGAGAGAGAGAGAGAGAGAGAGAGAGAGAGAGAGAGAGAGAGAGAGAGAGAGAGAGAGAGAGAGAGAGAGAGAGAGAGAGAGAGAGAGAGAGTTAAGATGGTAGAAGTGAGAGGTAATGATAAGAAAGGATAGGGTAACATGACGGAAGGGTTAAGCGTGTACACAAGCAGACATGACTGAAAGAAGAGGTCAGACCAGAGGAAAGGAGAGGTGTACTGGCAGGACGTCCACCTACGAGGCGACGAAGTACTGAGGAAACTGAGAGTGTAGACAGGAAGATGCACAAATAAAGGAGAGTGGGAGATGAGGTTGGCGAGAGTGAAAAGCAAAGCTGTCGAGTTGATAATAACGTGGCGGGAGGAAGATGTGAGAGAATGATGGGGGGGGGGGTACTTACTGAGCCATCTCTAAGTTACCCATTCATCACAACCTTCTCCTTCAACATCTCACCAAAACTAGAGCTCTTACGCACGTACAGAACCTCCATACTGACGATAAAACATTACACACAGTATGATACTGAAGGCTCTCTCAAACCCTGCCACTAGGAGGGCAACAAGTGATGCCATCGTAGCTTAAACTAATGATAAAAGATCAGAGAAGGACGTTGGACTGAATAACAAGACATCTACCATACTGAGTGAACTAACTGTTCGCCATACCCATCGCTCTTGAACTTGCAAGGAACTACACACAAACAAGTCTAGTCATCTCCGATTCTCTAACCTCACTACTTGCCTTCAATATCCAGAGAGCAGAATGTAACACGCTTGTCTCTACGCTTGTCCCTGGAGCCAGATACAGATATGCCAACATTACTGGTAAAGGGATGCAAGTCAAACTGTTGTGGGGGTTCCTCACACACACACAAGTCTCCGGGAACATGATATTGATGTCTCACCCAGAACCTGCACCAGATGGAGAGGCTGCGGGACACAATACTCAGCTATTAGTTAATGGCTTAAAAACTGTACAGTCAGATGTAACAGATGTGTGTGAATCAAGCAGACGAGTGCAAACAGACGCTAGTACATCCACTTTCCATGATAATAAAATGTGTCAAGTAAAGCATATGTACGGAAAAAGTAACATGATCAGCACACTGTAACATACTGCCACCCACAACTAGATTGAGGCTAAGCTAGAGGTATTATTGACCCTTTAGCCTCTATGGAAATTTGAATTCCACGAACTGTAAGTGCTAGAGATATGGACACACTAGGACACTATGATCTTACTCTGTGAGAATAAAAACCTTTTCGGGATAGGACCAAATAATCTTAAGTGGGGTAGATTACGAAATCTTAAGTTTAATGCCTCCAAGACCCAGTTTCTACCCATCTCTCTGTCGAAAACTAGCACCTCACAACTCTCGTCTCTCCTTCATCCTCTTAACTAAACGAACATACTGGGTATTATTGTTACATCCACTCTTTCTTGGAAACCCCACATTACGGGAATAGCTAGGTCTGTCTCTAAGAAACTGGGTGTCCTGTGTAGATGTCGAAACTTCTCTTCTTGAACAGTTGGTCCATTTATGCAAAGGATTGATTTGTCCTTGTATGGAGTACTGCTCTCACATTTGGGGTGGTTCCAGCTCTACACTCTTACTTGACAGTTGAGTTGAAAGTGGTCTGACTTTTATACTGTCCCAGGATAGCTTCCAAACTTGATCCCCTTGCTCTACGCCGCAATGTTGGTTCACTTTCCCTCTTCTATAGGTATTACTTAGGTTTTTGTTCCCGAGAGCTATCTGCTTGTGTGCCCCCCAACAACTAGCTAGACTACGCAATACCAGGCAAGCTGCTGTGTCACATGATTACTGTGTGGCCGCCAGCAACTGAAGGGTGGGCCGTTTTCATAACCGTTTCTTTCCATACCTCAAAGCTCTGGAACTTTACTCCCTCATGTCTTTCCCAATAAATATGACCTGGCACATTCCAGAAGACAGGATTTTTTCACTTTCTCAAAAATTCATAAATACTTCCCCCTGGTCTTTTCTTTCCCCTTTCATAATTCTCTCTATATACCAATCATAGCCCGGCCTTGATGTAGACTTTTGTGCGTGAGTGGAGCCTTCAACATGAAAAAAAAAAGAAAAATTGCAACATATGACGGACAATGATAAGGTTCCTGCACTGCTGAGACTGTGTCCACGTTTTGCATACAGTCGATGAGTCTACCACAGAGAAATACTGTCCACTTTTTGCATGTTTCACATGAGCCTTCCTTACAGAAAGACTGTCACTTTATGGAACGTATCAACTTTGTGTCATCTAGTGTTCTAATTATCTGGCCACTGTGGCCTGAAAGAGATCCTTTTTTGCTTTTTTGACATCTGCAACCCTCTATGCACTACCGCTCACAGGTTGAGCATGGGGAGCACAATATACTAGTCCCTGATGACGGTGAAACCTAACCAATATGAAGAGGTGATGGGACGATGAGGTGAAGATGATATGATACATATGAGTTAGTGCGCACGCGTGCACGTGTCGAAAAGTAATCATACTAAAGTAATTACACTAAAACTACTACTGCTACTACCACTAATGATGATAATATTAACAAGATCAACATCAATAATCGTAAGTGATAATAAACATAATGATAATACAATGGAATTAATACACAAACAGACCACCGTTTGTAGTAATGGAAGATATCAGAAATTCACAGATTAGCGAGGTAGGAATTGTAGGCCATGGGAGTAATTCCAAAAGAATAACCTGCAAATTGTCCACGTGGATAAGGAGGCGCAAATAATTCTAGCAGCAGAATTGAAGCAAAATAGTTATCAAGTTTGTTCTTAAACTTATCTCTAGTCCTGTTTTCAACCATGCTGACGGGCAAATCGTTCCATATCTTAACAATCCTGTTGAAGAAAAAGCAATTCGCCACATTCGAAGCAAAACGTGTGCTCACGAGTTTATACCCATTGTTTGCCAGTGAAATCAGACGAATTTCATTAACTTGACAGATCAAGATAAAGACTAACAATTTTCAACACTTGTATTAGACCACTTGTGACACTTCTCTTTAATTAGATAAACGCATCAATCGTTTCATGTTTTCTGGCCTAAACGCACGTGTAGACTCACTAACCAGCCTACAAAGACAGCACGACCCTTACCTCCACTGAATCTCGCAGGACTTGCTTCTCAGCCCCGGGAACAGCGATACCTCGGCGATGCGTCAACCCAATTCTGTTTATATTTTTGTTTAGGTAGGGCGACCAAAACTGAGCATAATATTAAAGTTAAGGACGAAACAATATATTGTTAAGTTAAGGATAATTTTGCTGGACTTAAATTCGAAATCTCTAACTATGACTCCATGAATCTGCCATGAATTTATCTCACGCAGTTCAACAGCATTCATAATGTAGCTTGCCTTATCCTTTTTCGCTAACGAGACGTAAAACTTGGCACACATCGATATCAATATCTATCTGCCACCTATGAGCGCAGTCCATCAGTTGACCAACATTACGAGCTGCAAAGTTGAAAGAGACCTTAAAAATAATTTTTCGGTGATCAATTGTACCAAACTTTTCCCCCAACTTCAATCATATCAACGAGATCCTCATCTGTTGTTAGAACTAAATCTAGTATGAGTAGGTTTGTTGTGTAATTGGATCAGTGCACAATCAAGCTAATTTAGATAAGAGTTCGCGCGCCCACAGCAACTGGAAGGGGATTCTCCCCCATTAAATACCGGTAGGTCAAAATCTCCAACTATGACAGAATCTTATTCAATATAAATTTCTACAAACTGATCATAAATTTTTTCGTCAAATTCTGACGTCTGTGCGGAGAGCCTTCTATAAATCAGTCCAACTTTTGTTTTCGTACGTAGTTTATCTTTAATCTCCTTAAAAATGAAGTCGACATTCCAACGGCTACATTTTCTACAACGGTATTCTAATGAACTTTAAACAAAGAGCAAGATACCATCGCCTGCTTTGTTTCCCCAACCCAACCAAACGGGGTCAATCATGGATTAGATGTATTCAAAGAGGAAATCTGTATTGTTCATATTCCCGAGATGGCAATCACATAACTTCTGTTTAACGCTGTAGCTCTCTAAGAATCGTAGCGCGTATACCGCGAGCGCTTAACATAAAAAAAAAATCATTTTAGGTGACGCTGAGGCCTGTCTCGAAGGGGGATGGGTCTGCTCCACACGGGCTGCGGTTTTTCACGAAAGCGTACGTGTCGACTCACTCATGAACCTACCAACACGAGCGACCAGCCCACCACTTCATTCACTGAATGTCGTAGTCCGTCCCTCATGCACGCACCAGGCTGTATGTAGCGATGATGCCATAAACAGAGGTTCACTAACATATTACTCAGACTGAACACCTTACTGAAGAAGGCGTCTCAGGTGCCGATCCTCCCTGGGAGGAACTCCTGAATCATAAAATGATTAGTTATACCTGGAAAGCGTCGAGTAAGCCAGCGATATAACACTTCTCCAAAAGCTTCACCGATCTCTCCCTCAATACATCGTCAGTACCTACATGGAGAATGACAAGTGGAATATCTTCAATGCCGCCACAAGTCTCGTCTATAGCCTCGGATACGTCATCTACCTTTGGCACTGGAAAACAAAAACGTTTACGGAGTGAAGGGTTCCTGGCGTAGAGTTCCTCCAGCTGTCCAAGGATCATGGAGTCGTCAGCCAGCTTCACTTTACGCTATCAAAATCGTGATTTTTTTTTCGGTTTTTTCTTTCTTTTTTTTTTAATTATTGACAAGGCATATGTAAACACCATCATATATGATGCACCATCTACAGTAACCACAGATGTAAAGACCATCATAGCACCATCTACATTAACCACAGATGTAAAGACCATCATAGCACCATCTACAGTAACACAGATGTAAAGACCATTCATAGCACCATCTACAGTAACCACAGATGTAAAGACCATCATAGCACCATCTACAGTAAACACAGATGTAAAGACCATCACATCATCATATACAGTAACCAAAGATGTAAAGACCATCATAGCACCATCTATAGTAACCACAGATGTAAAGACCATCATAGCACCAACTACAGTAACCACAGATGTAAAGACCATCATAGCACCATCTACAGTAACCACAGATGTAAAGACCATCATAGCACCATCTACAGTAACCACAGATGTAAAGACCATCACATCATCATCTACAGTAACACAGATGTAAAGACAATCATAGCACATCTACAGTAACCACAGATGTAAAGACCATCATAGCACCATCTACAGTAACCACAGATGTAAAGACCATCATAGCACCATCTACAGTAACCACAGATGTAAAGACCATCATAGCACCATCTACAGTAACCACAGATGTAAAGACCATCATAGCACCATCTACAGTAACCACAGATGTAAAGACCATCATAGCACCATCTACAGTAACCACAGATGTAAAGACCATCATAGCACCATCTACAGTAACCACAGATGTAAAGACCATCATAGCACCATCTACAGTAACCACAGATGTAAAGACCATCACAGCACCATCTACAGTAACCACAGATGTAAAGACCATCATAGCACCATCTACAGTAACCACAGATGTAAAGACCATCACAGCACCATCTACAGTAACCACAGATGTAAAGACCATCATAGCACCATCTACAGTAACCACAGATGTAAAGACCATCACAGCACCATCTACAGTAACCACAGATGTAAAGACCATCATAGCACCATCTACAGTAACCACAGATGTAAAGACCATCATACACCATCTACAGTAACCACAGATGTAAAGACCATCACAGCACCATCTACAGTAACCACAGATGTAAAGACCATCATAGCACCATCTACAGTAACCACAGATGTAAAGACCATCATAGCACCATCTACAGTAACCACAGATGTAAAGACCATCACAGCACCATCTACAGTAACCACAGATGTAAAGACCATCAAAGCACCATCTACAGTAACCACAGATGTAAAGACCATCATAGCACCATCTACAGTAACCACAGATGTAAAGACCATCACATCATCATCTACAGTAACCACAGATGTAAAGACCATCACAGCACCATCTACAGTAACCACAGATGTAAAGACCATCATAGCACCATCTACAGTAACCACAGATGTAAAGACCATCACAGCACCATCTACAGTAACCACAGATGTAAAGACCATCATAGCACCATCTACAGTAACCACAGATGTAAAGACCATCATAGCACCATCTACAGTAACCACAGATGTAAAGACCATCATAGCACCATCTACAGTAACCACAGATGTAAAGACCATCATAGCACCATCTACAGTAACCACAGATGTAAAGACCATCATAGCACCATCTACAGTAACCACAGATGTAAAGACCATCATAGCACCATCTACAGTAACCACAGATGTAAAGACCATCACAGCACCATCTACAGTAACCACAGATGTAAAGACCATCATAGCACCATCTACAGTAACCACAGATGTAAAGACCATCACAGCACCATCTACAGTAACCACAGATGTAAAGACCATCATAGCACCATCTACAGTAACCACAGATGTAAAGACCATCATAGCACCATCTACAGTAACCACAGATGTAAAGACCATCATAGCACCATCTACAGTAACCACAGATGTAAAGACCATCATAGCACCATCTACAGTAACCACAGATGTAAAGACCATCATAGCACCATCTACAGTAACCACAGATGTAAAGACCATCATAGCACCATCTACAGTAACCACAGATGTAAAGACCATCATAGCACCATCTACAGTAACCACAGATGTAAAGACCATCATAGCACCATCTACAGTAACCACAGATGTAAAGACCATCACAGCACCATCTACAGTAACCACAGATGTAAAGACCATCATAGCACCATCTACAGTAACCACAGATGTAAAGACCATCACATCATCATCTACAGTAACCACAGATGTAAAGACCATCATAGCACCATCTACAGTAACCACAGATGTAAAGACCATCCTAGCACCATCTACAGTAACCACAGATGTAAAGACCATCATAGCACCATCTACAGTAACCACAGATGTAAAGAAAATCACATCATCATCTACAGTAACCACAGATGTAAAGACCATCATAGCACCATCTACAGTAACCACAGATGTAAAGACCATCCTAGCACCATCTACAGTAACCACAGATGTAAAGACCATCATAGCACCATCTACAGTAACCACAGATGTAAAGACCATCATAGCACCATCTACAGTAACCACAGATGTAAAGACCATCAAAGCACCATCTACAGTAACCACAGATGTAAAGACCATCATAGCACCATCTACAGTAACCACAGATGTAAAGACCATCATATCACCATCTACAGTAACCACAGATGTAAAGACCATCACATCATCATCTACAGTAACCAAAGATGTAAAGACCATCACAGCACTATCTACAGTAACCACAGATGTAAAGACCATCACATCATCATCTACAGTAACCACAGATTTTAAGACCACCATAGCACCATCTACAGTAACCACAGATGTAAAAACCATTACAGCACCATCTACAGTAACCACAGATGTAAGGACCATCATAGTACCATCTACAGAAACCACAGATGTAAGGACTATTACAGCATCATCTACAGTAACCACAGATGGAAAGACCATCATACCATCATCTACAGTAACCACAGACGTAAAGACCATCACAACACCATCTACAGTAACCACAGATGTAAAGACCATCATAACACCATCTACAGTAACCACAGATGTAAAGACCATCATAGCACCATCTACAGTAACCACAGATGTAAAGCCCATCGCAGCACCATCTACAGTAACCACATATGGAAAGACCATCAAATCACCATCTACAGTAACCACAGATGTAAAGACCATTATAGCACCATCTACAGTAACCACAGATGTAAAAACCATCACAGCACCATCTACAGTAAAAACAGATGTAAAGATCATCACATCATCATCTACAGTAACCACAGATGTAAAGACCATCATAGCACCATCTACAGTAACCACAGATGTAAAGATCATCACAGCATCATCTACAGTAACCACAGATGTAAAGACCATCACATCATCATCTACAGTAACCACAGATGTAGAGACCATCATAGCACCATCTACAGTAACCACAGATGTAAAGCCCATCGCAGCACCATCTACAGTAACCACATATGGAAAGACCATCATAGCACCATCTACAGTAACCACAGATGTAAAGACCATCACAACACCATCTACAGTAGCCAGAGATTTTAAAACCATCATAGCACCATCTACAGTACCCCCAGATGTAAAAACCATCACAGCACCATCTACAGTAACCACAGATGTAAGGAATATCATAGCACCATCTACAGTAACCGCAGATGTAAAGACCCTTACAGCATCATCTACTACAGTAACCACAGATGTAAAGACCATCATACCACCATCTACAACAACCACAGATGTAAAGACCATCATAGCACCATCTACAGTAACCACAGATGTAAAGATCATCATAGCACCATCAACAGTAACCACAGATGTAAAGTCCATCACATCATCATCTACAGTAACCACAGATGTAAAGACCATCATAGCACCATCTAAAGTAACCACAGATGTAAAGACCATCATAGCACCATCTACAGTAACCACAGATGTAAAGACCATCACAACACCATCTACAGTAGCCACAGATTTTAAGACCATCATAGCACCATCTACAGTACCCCCAGATGTAAAAACCATCACAGCACCATCTACAGTAACCATATATGTAAGGACCATCATAGCACCATCTACAGTAACCACAGATGTAAAGACCATGATAGCACCATCTACAGTAACCGCAGATGTAAAGACCATTACAGCATCATCTACTACAGTAACCACAGATGTAAAGACCATCATAGCACCATCTACAGTAACCACAGATGTAAAGACCATCATAGCACCATCTACAGTAGCCACAGATGTAAAGACCATCATAGCACCATCTACAGTAACCACAGATGTAAAGGCCTTCACATCATCATCTACAGTAACCACAGATGTAAAGACCATCACAGCACTATCTACAGTAACCAGAGATGTAAAGACCATCACATCATCATCTACAGTAACCACAGATTTTAAGACCACCATAGCACCATCTACAGTAACCACAGATGTAAAAACTATTACAGCACCATCTACAGTAACCACAGATGTAAGGACCATCATAGCACCATCTACAGAAACCACAGATGTAAGGACCATTACAACATCATCTAAAGTAACCACAGATGTAAAGACCATCATACCATCATCTACAGTAACCACAGACGTAAAGACCATCAGAACACCATCTACAGTAACCAGAGATGTAAAGACCATCACAACACCATCTAC
>NC_092230.1:25002301-25021837 GCF_036320965.1 Panulirus ornatus | reverse complement strand
CACATCTACAGTAACCACAGATGTAAAGACCATCACAGTACCATCTACAGTAACCGCAGATGTAAAGATCATCACATCAGCATCTACAGTAACCACAGATGTAAAGACCATCATAGCACCATCTACAGTAACCACAGCTGTAAAGACCATCATAGCACCATCTACAGTAACCACAGCTGTAACGACCATCATAGCACCATCTACAGTAACCACAGATGTAAAGACCATCATAACACCATCTACAGTAACCACAGATGTAAAGACCATCAAAGCACCATCTACATTAACCACAGATGTAAAGACCATCACAGCATCATCTACAGTAACCACAGATGTAAAGACCATCATAGCACCATCTACAGTAACCACAGATGTAAAGACCATCACATCAGCATCTAGAGTATCCACAGATGTAAAGACCATCATAGCACCATCTACAGTAACCGCAGACGTAACGACCATCATAGCACCATCTACAGTAACCACAGATGTAAAGACCATCATAGCACTATCTACAGTAACCACACATGTAGAGACCATCACAGCACCATCAACAGTAACCACAGATGTAAAGACCATCATAGCACCATCTACAGTAACCACAGATGTAAAGATCATCATAGCACCATCTACAGTAACCACAGATGTAAAGACCATCACAGCACCACCTACAGTCACCACAGATGTAGAGACCATCACAGCACCATCTACAGTAACCACAGATGAAAAGACCATGATAGCACCATCTACAGTAACCACAGATGTAAAGACCATCACAGCACCATCTACAGTAACCACAGATGTAAAGACCATCACATCATCATCTACAGTGACCACAATGTAAAGACCATCACAGCACCATCTACAGTAACCACAGCTGTAGAGACCATCACAGCACCATCTACAGTAACCACAGATGTAAAGACCATCATAGTACCATCTAAAGTAACCACAGATGTAAAGACCATCACATCATCATCTACAGTATCCACAGATGTAAAGACCATCATAGCACCATCTACATTAACCACAGATGTAAAGACCATCATAGCACCATCTATAGTAACCACAGATGTAAAGACCATCATAGCACCATCTACAGTAACCACATATGTAAAGACCATCATAGCACCATCTACAGTAACCACAGATGTAAAGATCATCATAGCATCATCTACAGTAACCACAGATGTAAAGACCATCACAGCACCATCTACAGTAACCACAGATGTAAAGACCATCACAGCACCATCTACAGTAACCACAGATGTAACGACCATCACAGCACCATCTACAGTAACCACAGATATAAAGAACATCACATCACCATCTACAGTAACCACAGATGTAAAGACCACCATCATAGCACCATCCAGAGTAACCATAGATATAAAGACCATCATAGCACCATCTACAGTAACCACAGATGTAAAGACCACCATCATAGCACCATCTACAGTAGCCACAGATATAAAGACCATCATAGCACCATCTACAGTAACCACAGATGTAAAGACCATCACAGCACCATCTACAGTAACCACAGATGTAAAGACCATCACATCACAGGTAAACATTCATGGCTTCAACACGTCGTTGCCCCATCTGGAGAGGTGTCAGCTTTCCTTGCTGTGATAAGGAGATATTCTGGGGGACGTCTCAACACGCACCCACTCACGGCACTCCTGCCCGACGTCCATGGCTCACTCACTCCCTGAGCAAGCTGGATTTGACGACGTCCTCGGGGACTTACATCCTGTGTGTTAGATACGGTCATTCTTTTTTATCTACCAGTAGCTGCAGCCAGCTTTTCTCCTCAAGGGTCTGTCTATCCACGCAATACCTGAATATCAAAGGCATAACAAGATCGTTGTGATCCTACCGACGGCAAATATTGATTGATTTGTTCCAGTATCCCCGGCCAGTTTATCGTGCACCCCCATGTTCACCGTGTGAGCGGTAGCTCAGAAGGATAACAGGGTTCACAAACGGTCTTAGTCAGACCCCAGTGGGTTAACAACACTGTAGACGACCTGCTGGTATGCTGAACCAGTAAACACAAATCTTATATCACCGAAAACAAGGCTTAGTAAAAGACCTGAAAAATGGTCACCGGGCTTAATAACACTACTACTTCTACTTCTACTACTACTACTACTACTTCTACTACTACCTCTACTACTACTATTACTACTACTTCTACTTCTACTACTATTACTACTACTTCTACTACTACTAATAATAACTATGATAATAATCTGCGGTTTATTGAATTACTTCAGCCAAGGGCTAAGATCACTATGAAAATACACAAAATTCACTGTGGGATTATAAATACATATGAATAAAAATGTATTAACAACAGACCACTGGGTCGTAACGAGGTTGTTTGTAATACAAGTAGAGACCACACACTCATGCATAAGTGTGGCTGAACTAGACAAATATACAGATTCTTTTATAATTTGTTTTCGTATCGGTAATGAGGCGCAAATAGTCTCAGCTGTGAATTTGAGACAAAATATATATCAAGTCTATGATTAAACGTACCTATGGTACTGCTTTCAACTACTCTTAATTGGTAAAGCGTCCCATATGTAAATAATCCTGTGAAAAGGAAAAGTACTTCGCCTCATTCCAGATAGAACGTTTGCCTACGAGTTTATATACGTGTGTATTTACACGAATCTATCCTTCATTCATACGTGTGTATTTACACGAATCTATCCTTCATTCATACGTGTGTATTTACACGAATCTATCCTTCATTCATACGTGTGTATTTACATGAATCTATCCTTCATTCACACGTGTGTATTTACACGAATCTATCCTTCATTCATACGTGTGTATTTACACGAATCTATCCTTCATTCATACGTGTGTATTTACATGAATCTATCCTTCATTCACACGTGTGTATTTACATGAATCTATCCTTCATTCATACGTGTGTATTTACATGAATCTATCCTTCATTCATACGTGTGTATTTACATGAATCTATCCTTCATTCATACGTGTGTATTTACATGAATCTATCCTTCATTCATACGTGTGTATTTACACGAACCAATCCTTGAGTGGTTTGTCAGGTCGGGATTAACGAAGCTTTAATGATCTGAACACTTGTGCTGGATCCTCTGCGAACCTTCTCTTTTCTTAAGATAAATAAATCTAATTCTTTTCGTTGGCTTTCTTAGACTTTTGTTTCTCAAAACGGAAATCATCTTGGTAGCTCGTCACTGTACTCTCTCTCTCTCTCTCTCTCTCTCTCTCTCTCTCTCTCTCTCTCTCTCTCTCTCTCTCTCTCTCTCTCTCCATTCTCTATATTTATTTTCTCAAGCTGAGTGACCCAAAACGAACACAATATTCAAGATGGGGAGGCACTACTGAGCTACGAAGAGTGAGCATAGTTTTCCTGGAAAACCATAATAAAGAATGCAAGAGTTCGCCCCTTCGTACTGCTTCAGTGAACTGCGTGTTTGGGTTTAAGTCACCTGAGATTATTACACTCAAGATCTTCTCCTCATTTTGTAGCTCAACAGAATACTCATATTGCAGGTTGCCTTTTCAAGATATGAGGGTGTAGAGGGGAGGGGTGTGATTATACAGTATGTACACAGATAATGAGGGGAGGGGGTGTAATTATACAGCACGTACACAGATAATGAGGGGAGGGGGTGTAATTATACAGTACGTACACAGATAATGAGGGGAGGGGGTGTAATTATACAGCACGTACACAGATAATGAGGGGAGGGGGTGTAATTATACAGCACGTACACAGGTAATGAGGGGAGGGGGTGTAATTATACAGCACGTACACAGGTAATGAGGTTATAGTCTAGAAACTGTTGATCATGTTCACAGCGTGTTTGTTGTCGCCTGGGTGAGGGCGGACGTGGTGACGAACTGAAACTCAGACACACGAAGGATCTATACTGGCAAGACTTTTTCGGTGAGAGAGAGAGAGAGAGAGAGAGAGAGAGAGAGAGAGAGAGAGAGAGAGAGAGAGAGAGAGAGAGAGAGAGAGAGAGAGAGAGAGAGAGAGACTGGTATTGTTGGAGTAGTGGAGACAGAAACTAACAAAAGACATAGGACCTCACCTGTTCTATCGAGAAGGATACACATGAGCAAGTACGGGAGGTATGACAATGAGAGATGACTGGCCCTCCTAATACGGGACTGTCTCATGCTTCAGAAAGGATGTTTCTGAAGATGACCCGCTCAAACAACACACAAGTACGTGTCAAGGGCAAGTGCAGGAAAGAAATGCACAGTGGTGTTGATAGCCTATAACCCTCTATAAAAATTTCACTGAACCACAGTGATAGAATAATCAGAACGGTACATTAAGCAGTGAAAAGCACTGCCTTCAGGGACGGCGAAGTTCTAATAAAGGCAAGAGTTCAATTATAAAGTGTCGGGCTGGGGAGAACTTAGACGTTCGTGGAGACATGGAGGAGACAAGTGTGATCAAGACACAAGTTCACAGACTGCAGACGCCAGCAACTCACTGAGGACACTGGCATCAGAGGGGCTGGGACGTCACCATAACAACTTGATCTTAGTAACGTGGAAACTGGTGTGTGTGTGTGTGTGTGTGTGTGTGTGTGTGTGTGTGTGTGTGTGTGTGTGTGTGTGTGTGTGATTACAACTGGTGGTCACCATGTGTGTGTTCTGGGGAGGATGAGGTAAAGATGGTGGGAGGGAGAAATGAAGATAGTCCTCGGGAAATCTGAAGAAGTTGGTGAAAGGGAGAGAAGAAGGTGGGAGGGAAAAGTGTTGATGGTAAGAGAGAGAGAGAGAGAGAGAGAGAGAGAGAGAGAGAGAGAGAGAGAGAGAGAGAGAGAGAGAGAGAGAGAGATAAAAAGGGTGGGAAGTTGAAGTAAAGATGGTGTAAAGGAGAAGAAAACAGTGATAGGTAATCACAGGTACACAGACACAGATACGGACACACACACACACACACACACACACACACACACACACACACACATAAAGCTGGTCTGATGTATGGCTTATGAAATTCAGTTCAAACAAAAGTACAATAACGAGGGTAGGACTATGTGACAGAAGGCCTCAATATGAGTATCATGCAGCAGGAAACAACAGCTGCAGACATGTGTTCGTGAGAAGCACCCGGGAGTCGACATCAAGTCTAACCTGTTGCCAGAGTCCAGCATCAGACGAATGGTAAAGGAGACAATCTATCTGCTGGTAAATACTGGAAGGACATGTGAAGTACATGGATATAAGGAAATTCAGCCAGCTGTTCACACTCTACCAAGATATGCTTCTCAAGTTGGGTCATCGCACTTGATGAAGGACAACGAGCTAACCGAGAGAAGGCCCAGAGGAGGGCAACAAAGATGGGGTGCAGGAATCAAAGGAGATTTCCAGGGAAACGATGGATGTCTTAAAAATCGCCCAGCAGGAAAGACAGAAGAGTGATGGTTGACCTGATCACAACTTTTACGATTTCAACCATCTCGACGACGTAAACACTGAACAGTTCTCCGAAAGACGAGAGGACAGACCGAGCAGAGGGCAAACGATGAAAATCAAGAGAGAAACTTGTTAGAAATAGGAGAAGACTTTTCTAGTATAAGTGGACGAATGGAATAAACCGAGTGAATGTGGACAGCTTACAGATGTTAAAAGGGGTGTGATGCTAGAGAGCAGGTTCGAGAGATGGGGCTCGACGAGTGTAGAACTCCCTCCCACATGCAGCACCAAACAGGTCATTACACAAGTCCTGCAACACCTCAGTATTAACAAGTGGCCACTGTTGTCGTGACTATCGAGAGATCTACAACCGGCCCATAACTCTAGGGGAGGGAACAGAGATCTTGTGAGTGGGCCCTTGGAAGTCTCTCTCTCTCTCTCTCTCTCTCTCTCTCTCTCTCTCTCTCTCTCTCTCTCTCTCTCTCTCTCTCTCGAGGCGATAGGTCGAGACAAGGATAAAGTGGAGTTGGAGTGTGAGTGGATGAAGAGGGGGGGGAATGGACACACAGACATTCTGACTGTTTTCTGGGGAACTTCCAGCGTCAGTACGTCACTCACGGCACCGGGGTCTTGAGGGGCTCATACGCTATTTACATCTGATCTCATTTTCGCGTGGAGGAAACCGGAAATTTGTGGGAGGAAAGAAAATGGATATTGTACTGCACTTATGGCCAAATGTGAGTCTATGGTCAGTACAGAAAATAACAATCCACATCAGACAGGAGACTAAGTCCCAAGAGGAGGGACAAGGAATGGTAAGTTTAGAGAATTTCAAACATTTCTTCGGGGACAGAAACTGGGAGATGGAAGTCCACATTCTGACTTTGACACTGATGCTAGCGCTTCTGCGCAATACATTATGAGGGTAGCCAAGTACCTCTGGAAGGGTATGAAGAGGGAATCAATGAAGAAAGATGTAATAGTTCAACACAGCAAATGAAAATCCCGGTATTTTCCAACTCTATCTGGAAGATGATTGTCAAAGAACAAACACCTCGGACTCAAAATAGAAGAATTACTGAAATATAAAAGGAAGTTGGTGAAGAGGCAAATGCTAAAGATGGCTGACACACCATGAAGGGAAGCGAAAGTGTTACACAGGACAAACATGAGTCAATGAAGAATCTTTGGCCCTATATGGCGAAGAGTGAGGAGGGAGCCTCGCCCTGTGTGCTTAAGTAGCGTCCAGAAACACTTGGTTGGTCACTCGACGGTGTGTTCAGAAGCTCAGTGGCTGGGATCAGATGCCTTGCCCAACCCTCAGTAAGGTGCTCGGTAAAACACACCCAAGCACAGGGCCTGCATCACTGACGAACAAAGTGTGTGACGTAACACAAGACAGGAAGCACATGGATGACAAATATCACACAAGAGGAACTATCAGAGTTGCAGTATGGGGTCACAGGCAAGACGTCGTGCACGGTGGATCTAAATGACTAAGTTATCGCTTGAAAAAAAAAAAAAAGAAACCTGAGTAAGGTAAATGCTTGTCATAAAGCATCTATTACAACAGTCTCAACCAAAAGGTTAGTCCATGGGGAAAATAAACAAGCTATTTAGGAATATGAGCGAGACTCCTTCGTTGGGTCGACAGTTACCAATGCAGAAGGTACGAGTCGGAAGGAGACCTTCAAACCACACTGAACACAGACGTTCTCAGGGCTCCTGTCTCCACGTTCCTGTTGTTGACGATCTCAGTAACTGACTTGCCAGAGGGCCACACATCCTACCTAGATACGTCTGACAGATAATGGAAGTAAAAAGCGGTCAGTAATGCCATATGGTTGGGGAAGAGAAACGATCCGCCAATACCAACCCGCCCGCGTGCACAGCGAATCATGAGAGACACTACAACGATGCCGAGTTATGACCATCATCTCGTAAGACAGAAATTACGGGAATTAACGGCTGGAAGGGACTAAGGGCCTCACGAAGGAACCCAGCCTCTCCTCAGTACACCACGCGAGGAGGAAGACGGAGAAAATGTAAGCCAAGTCACCGGTCACCGTCAAAAACCTGCCGTCAAGTACAGGAATAAAATGGCCATGAAAACGTCAACGACACATTCTGTACCTGTAGTTGGCAAATGCCTCGCTACTCTGGTCGCCTCTTCTTCAGGAGACATACGTAAGTCTCCGGAGGGGGTGGCCAACGGCGGGCAAATAAACACTGTACCTGAACCAAGGGAAGGAGCAGCCATGGAGCTCACGTATGATGAAAGGGGAAAGGATGACTGGAGACGTGATAACAAATCTCAAATCGATGACTCAGTCTAACCCAAGTCTATAATAATAATAATGGAAAAGTGAGCAAGAAAGTGAGGAAATGATGCGACAAGAAATACGTCCGCAGTGACACAGTGGCAGATGAATGCTACAAGCCAGTCAACACAACAGACCGGATGATAACGTACAAAAATAAACCCCTCTCAAGGGTCTTACTGTCCTCCCCAGTGGTCGTAACGTCATACTCATGACTCGTGCACAAACTGATCATCATACACACACACACACACATACTCATGACTCGTGCACAAACTGATAATCATACACACACACACACACATACACACACATACTCATGACTCGTGCACAAACTGATCATCATACATACACACACACACACACACACACACACACACACACACACACACACACATACTCATGACTCGTGCACAAACTGATAATCATACACACACACACACACATACACACACATACTCATGACTCGTGCACAAACTGATCATCATACATACACACACACACACACACACACACACACACACACACACACACACACACACACATACACACACACACACACACACACACATACACACACATATACATAAATACATAAACATTTTTTTCCACATATATTCGCCATTTCCCGCGTTAGCGAGGTAGCGACAAGAACAGATGACTGAGCCTTTGAGGAAACAATCCTCACTTGGCCCAGTTCTCTATTCCCTCTTTTGAAAAAGTAAAACAGAAGGGAGAATTTCCATCCCCCCCCCCCCCCCCCATCTCACCCCTTTTAGTCGCTTTCTACGACAAGCAGGGAATACGTGGGCAGTATGCTTTCTCTCCTATCCCCAGGGATAATATATATATATATATATATATATATATATATATATATATATATATATATATATATATATATCTTTCTTTCATACTATTCACCATCTCCCGCATTAGCGAGGTTGCGTTAAGAACAGAGGACTGGACCTTTGAGGGAATATCCTCACCTGGCTCCCTTCTCTGTCCCTTCTTTTGGAAAATTAAAAAAAACCGAGAGGGGAGGATTTCCAGCCCCCCGCTCCCTTATATACTTCATATATAGAGATGCTCTGTGGAAGGTATTAAGAATATATGGTGTGGGAGGCAAGTTGTTAGAAGCAGTGAAAAGTTTTTATCGAGGATGTAAGGCATGTGTACGTGTAGGAAGAGAGGAAAGTGATTGGTTCTCAGTGAATGTAGGTTTGCGGTAGGGGTGTGTGATGTCTCCATGGTTGTTTAATTTGTTTATGGATGGGGTTGTTAGGGAGTTGAATGCAAGAGTTTTGGAAAGAGGGGCAAGTATGAAGTCTGTTGGGGATGAGAGAGCTTGGGAAGTGTCAGTTGTTGTTCGCTGATGATACAACGCTGGTGGCTGATTCATGTGAGAAACTGCAGAAGCTGGTGACTGAGTTTGGTAAAGTGTGTGAAAGAAGAAAGTTAAGAGTAAATGTGAATCAGATCAAGGTAATTAGGTACAGTAGGGTTGAGGGTCAAGTCAATTGGGAGGTAAGTTTGAATGGAGAAAAACTGGAGGAAGTAAAGTGTTTTAGATATCTGGGAGTGGATCTGGCAGCGGATGGAACCATGGAAGCGGAAGTGGATCATAGGGTGGGGGAGGGGGCGAAAATCCTGGGAGCCTTGAAGAATGTGTGGAAGTCGAGAACATTATCTCGGAAAGCAAAAATGGGTATGTTTGAAGGAATAGTGGTTCCAACAATGTTGTATGGTTGCGAGGCGTGGGCTATGGATAGAGTTGTGCGCAGGAGGATGGATGTGCTGGAAATGAGATGTTTGAGGACAATGTGTGGTGTGAGGTGGTTTGATCGAGTAAGTAACGTAAGGGTAAGAGATGTGTGGAAATAAAAAGAGCGTGGTTGAGAGAGCAGAAGAGGGTGTTTTGAAATGGTTTGGGCACATGGAGAGAATGAGTGAGGAAAGATTGACCAAGAGATATATGTGTCGGAGGTGGAGGGAACGAGGAGAAGTGGGAGACCAAATTGGAGGTGGAAAGATGGAGTGAAAAAGATTTTGTGTGATCGGGGCCTGAACATGCAGGAGGGTGAAAGGAGGGCAAGGAATAGAGTGAATTGGATCGATGTGGTATACCGGGGTTGACGTGCTGTCAGTGGATTGAATCAGGGCATGTGAAGCGTCTGGGGTAAACCATGGAAAGCTGTGTAGGTATGTATATTTGCGTGTGTGGACGTATGTATATACATGTGTATGGGGGTGGGTTGGGCCATTTCTTTCGTCTGTTTCCTTGCGCTACCTCGCAAACGCGGGAGACAGCGGAAATATATATATATATATATATATATATATATATATATATATATATATATATATATATATATATATATATATATATACGTGTGTGTGTGTTTCTAAAGGATTCAAGAGCCTTCAGGAAAGTACTGGATAACAATCGGACTCAGAGCAAATTGGTCCTCGTTTAATCATACATCAGACGTGATTTCAGTGCATGAACAATTTGCAATATACCGCGCTCTTATGATCTAGTCAAACGCAAAAGACTGGTACAATCTTTGAAAGGGGTCATCAAATTACGAGGCAACTACCGACTGTCGATCAAATCAAGGTGTCTCAAAAATCGAGCTAAAAAGAAAAAAAAGCAGCAGAACCTCCCCCAGCAGGAGTCACACCACACGAGAGGTTACCCGGGCGGGAAAATAAATCTGGAAGGCTGGTAACTAGAGGCAGCAGTACGCAGCGTGAGGTCTTGGGCTAAGCATGAAACACCAGTTTTATTCGCGCACCACCAAAGCAGGTCCCCCGGTGTCTCGCCAAGTGTTTACGCGCCGTATTTGGCTCCGCAGTTCATTGAATATACAGTTTGGCCTGGCATTTACTACACCGGAGAGTGATAGAGGACTCCCACACACCACACCATAAACTACAGTCCAAGAGAGCGACACACACGGGGCTGGGAGAGTACCAACAGTGTGAGAGTACAGGAGGCGTGGTCGGTGAGTCGGCTGGCGCCGGGGCAGCAGACTAGACGCAGCCG
The DNA here is from genome assembly GCF_036320965.1 of Panulirus ornatus. NCBI lineage: Eukaryota > Metazoa > Arthropoda > Malacostraca > Decapoda > Palinuridae > Panulirus > Panulirus ornatus. The sequence continues at coordinate 25,011,016 of NC_092230.1, read as the reverse complement.
CGGCTCCGCCCAACACCGTACTCGCCAGCCTCACCTAGACGCTCCCCAGGGAAACCCAACGCCTCCATATATGCAAAAACTACAACACTCCGCGCTCTGGGAGCGCAACGTACCCTGTGACGTCACGTACCTTCACTGAATCATTATTCTGTACTGTGAATAAGTTGGGCGAGACGTGCGGTACAGTCCAGTCTAGACGAGACGTCACGCAGACCACAAACACGGGTTTATATTTAGAATGAGACTGAGCCATTCAAGTAACACCTCGGCTAAAGAAAACGTTCCGGATCTCCCGCAAGACAGATATGCTTGCATGAGCGAACGCACACAAGCAGTTACATAAGTAGGAGAACGGAGAGTGGTGTGGCCGGGTAGGTATGATGCAGTCTATGTCCTGTGTGGCTGTCTGGCCTGTCTCTCCCTCTCCCTCCGTCAGCACATCACCGTTCACTGACCCCACTATGAACACCACCATTTTCGACGCTCACACACACATACACACACTCCTGAGTGGACCTTCTGAGCTTCCCAGAAAAACGACAGCATCCCTTTAATGAGTAACTTAAAGGTAGCTATTATAAAGGCAGTCATTTTCCTTCCAGCTTTACAATATATATATATATATATATATATATATATATATATATATATATATATATATATATATATATATATATATATATATATTTATTATACTTTGTCGCTGTCTCCCGCGTTTGCGAGGTAGCGCAAGGAAACAGACGAAAGAAATGGCCCAACCCCCCCCCATACACATGTATATACATACGTCCACACACGCAAATATACATACCTACACAGCTTTCCATGGTTTACCCCAGACGCTTCACATGCCTTGATTCAATCCACTGACAGCACGTCAACCCCGGTATACCACATCGCTCCAATTCACTCTATTCCTTGCCCTCCTTTCACCCTCCTGCATGTTCAGGCCCCGATCACACAAAATCTTTTTCACTCCATCTTTCCACCTCCAATTTGGTCTCCCTCTTCTCCTCGTTCCCTCAACCTCCGACACATATATCCTCTTGGTCAATCTTTCCTCACTCATCCTCTCCATGTGCCCAAACCACTTCAAAACACCCTCTTCTGCTCTCTCAACCACGCTCTTTTTATTTCCACACATCTCTCTTACCCTTACGTTACTCACTCGATCAAACCACCTCACACCACACATTGTCCTCAAACATCTCATTTCCAGCACATCCATCCTCCTGCGCACAACTCTATCCATAGCCCACGCCTCGCAACCATACAACATTGTTGGAACCACTATTCCTTCAAACATACCCATTTTTGCTTTCCGAGATAATGTTCTCGACTTCCACACATTCTTCAAGGCCCCCAGAATTTTCGCCCCCTCCCCCACTCTATGATCCACTTCCGCTTCCATGGTTCCATCCGCTGCCAGATCCACTCCCAGATATCTAAAACACTTCACTTCCTCCAGTTTTTCTCCATTCAAACTCACCTCCCATTTGACTTGACCCTCAACCCTACTGTACCTAATAACCTTGCTCTTATTCACATTTACTCTTAACTTTCTTCTTCCACACACTTTACCAAACTCAGTCACCAGCTTCTGCAGTTTCTCACATGAATCAGCCACCAGCGCTGTATCATCAGCGAACAACAACTGACTCACTTCCCAAGCTCTCTCATCCCCAACAGACTTCATACTTGCCCCTCTTTCCAAAACTCTTGCATTTACCTCCCTAACAACCCCATCCATAAACAAATTAAACAACCATGGAGACATCACACACACCTGCCGCAAACCTACATTCACTGAGAACCACTCACTTTCCTCTCTTCCTACACGTACACATGCCTTACATCCTCGATAAAAACTTTTCACTGCTTCTAACAACTTGCCTCCCACACCATATATTCTTAATACCTTCCACAGAGCATCTCTATCAACTCTATCATATGCCTTCTCCAGATCCATAAATGCTACATACAAATCCATTTGCTTTTCTAAGTATTTCTCACATACATTCTTCAAAGCAAACACCTGATCCACACATCCTCTACCACTTCTGAAACCACACTGCTCTTCCCCAATCTGATGCTCTGTACATGCCTTCAGCCTCTCAATCAATACCCTCCCATATAATTTAACAGGAATACTCAACAAACTTATACCTCTGTAATTTGAGCACTCACTCTTATCCCCTTTGCCTTTGTACAATGGCACTATGCACGCATTCCGCCAATCCTCAGGCACCTCACCATGAGTCATACATACATTAAATAACCTTACCAACCAGTCAACAATACAGTCACCCCCTTTTTTAATAAATTCCACTGCAATACCATCCAAACCTGCTACCTTGCCGGCTTTCATCTTCCGCAAAGCTTTCACTACCTCTTCTCTGTTTACCAAATCATTTTCCTTAACCCTCTCACTTTGCACACCACCTCGACCAAAACACCCTATATCTGCCACTCTATCATCAAACACATTCAACAAACCTTCAAAATACTCACTCCATCTCCTTCTCACATCACCACTACTTGTTATCACCTCCCCATTTGCGCCCTTCACTGAAGTTCCCATTTGCTCCCTTGTCTTACGCACTTTATTTACTTCCCTCCAGAACATCTTTTTATTCTCCCTAAAATTTAATGATACTCTCTCACCCCAACTCTCATTTGCCCTTTTTTTCACCTCTTGCACCTTTCTCTTGACCTCCTGTCTCTTTCTTTTATACATCTCCCACTCAATTTCATTTTTTCCCTGCAAAAATCGTCCAAATGTCTCTCTCTTCTCTTTCACTAATACTCTTACTTCTTCATCCCACCACTCACTACCCTTTCTAATCAACCCACCTCCCACTCTTCTCATGCCACAAGCACCTTTTGCGCAATCCATCACTGATTCCCTAAATACATCCCATTCCTCCCCCACTCCCCTTACTTCCATTGTTCTCACCTTTTTCCATTTTGTACTCAGTCTCTCCTGGTACTTCCACACACAAGTCTCCTTCCCAAGCTCACTTACTCTCACCACCCTCTTCACCCCAACATTCACTCTTCTTTTCTGAAAACCCATACAAATCTTCACCTTAGCCTCCACAAGATAATGATCAGACATCCCTCCAGTTGCACCCCTCATATATATATATATATTCCTATGATTTACGGGGAAACGAAACACAATAAGTTCCCAAGTGCACTTTCGTGTAATGATCACATCATCAGGGGAGGATACAAGAAAGAAATATAACAGTCAGATGATATACAACGAAGAGACGTAGCTAGAAAGCCATTAGGTAAACAAGTGACTACCCGAATGTAGGTCTGGTGCGTTCGAGTCTGGCAACAAGCGTATCAAATTTGATCACGCGCTCAACTGTGATTCTTTCCAATATATATATATATATATATATATATATATATATATATATATATATATATATATATATATATATATATATCATTTATTTTACTATACTTTGTCGCTATCTCCCGCGTTAGCGAGGTGACGCAAGCAAACAGAAGAAAGAATGGCTCAGCCAATCCACACACACATGTATATATAAACACGCCCACACACGCCCATATATTCAACTATACATTTCAACGTATACGTACCTATACATACACAGACATATACATATATGCACATGTATATATTCATACTTGATGCCTTCATCCATTCCCTGGGCATGAGAAGAAAGATCATGAGAGGCAAGTGTTTTGGGAGCAGCTGAATGAGTGTGTTAGCGGTTTTGATGCACGAGACCGGGTTATAGTGATGGGTGATTTGAATGCAAAGGTGAGTAATGTGGCAGTTGAGGGAATAATTGGTATGCATGGGGTGTTCAGTGTTGTAAATGGAAATGGTGAAGATTTATGTGCTGAAAAAGGACTGATGATTGGGAATACCTGGTTTAAAAAGCGAGATATACATAAGTATACTTATGTAACTAGGAGAGATGGCCAGAGAGCGTTATTGGATTACGTGTTAATTGACAGGCGTGCGAAAGAGAGACTTTTGGATGTTAATGTGCTGAGAGGTGCAACTGGAGGGATGTCTGATCATTATCTTGTGGAGGCTAAGGTGAAGATTAGTATGGGTTTTCAGAAAAGAGGAGTGAATGTTGGGGTGAAGAAGGTGGTGAGGGTAAGTGAGCTTGGGCAGGAGACCTGTGTGGGGAAGTACCAGGAGAGACTGTGTACAGAATGGAAAAAGGTGAGAACAATGGAAGTAAGGGGAGTGGGGGAGGAATGGGATGTATTTAGGGAATCAGTGATGGATTGCGCAAAAGATGCTTGTGGCATGAGAAGAGTGGGAGGTGGGCTGTTTAGAAAGGGTAGTGAGTGGTGGGATGAAGAAGTAAGAGTATTAGTGAAAGAGAAGAGAGAGGCATTTGGACGATTTTTGCAGGGAAAAAATGCAACTGAGTGGGAGAAGTATAAAAGAAAGAGACAGGAGGTCAAGAGAAAGGTGCAAGAGGTGAAAAAAAGGGCAAATGAGAGTTGGGGTGAGAGACTATCAGTAAATTTTAGGGAGAATAAAAAGATGTTCTGGAAGGAGGTAAATAGGGTGCGTAAGACAAGGGAGCAAATGGGAACTTCAGTGAAGGGGGTAAATGGGGAGGTGATAACAAGTAGTGGTGATGTGAGAAGGAGATGGAATGAGTATTTTGAAGGTTTGTTGAATGTGTCTGATGACAGAGTGGCAGATATAGGGTGTTTTGGTCGAGGTGGTGTGCAAAGTGAGAGTGTTAGGGAAAATGATTTGGTAAACAGAGAAGAGGTAGTAAAAGCTTTGCGGAAGATGAAAGCCGGCAAGGCAGCAGGTTTGGATGGTATTGCAGTGGAATTTATTAAAAAAGGGGGTGACTGTATTGTTGACTGGTTGGTAAGGTTATTTAATGTATGTATGACTCATGGTGAGGTGCCTGAGGATTGGCGGAATGCGTGCATAGTGCCATTGTACAAAGGCAAAGGGGATAAGAGTGAGTGCTCAAATTACAGAGGTATAAGTTTGTTGAGTATTCCTGGTAAATTATATGGGAGGGTATTGATTGAGAGGCTGAAGGCATGTACAGAGCATCAGATTGGGGAAGAGCAGTGCGGTTTCAGAAGTGGTAGAGGATGTGTGGATCAGGTGTTTGCTTTGAAGAATGTATGTGAGAAATACTTAGAAAAGCAAATGGATTTGTATGTAGCATTTATGGATCTGGAGAAGGCATATGATAGAGTTGATAGAGATGCTCTGTGGAAGGTATTAAGAATATATGGTGTGGGAGGCAAGTTGTTAGAAGCAGTGAAAAGTTTTTATCGAGGATGTAAGGCATGTGTACGTGTAGGAAGAGAGGAAAGTGATTGGTTCTCAGTGAATGTAGGTTTGCGGCAGGGGTGTGTGATGTCTCCATGGTTGTTTAATTTGTTTATGGATGGGGTTGTTAGGGAGGTAAATGCAAGAGTCCTGGAAAGAGGGGCAAGTATGAAGTCTGTTGGGGATGAGAGAGCTTGGGAAGTGAGTCAGTTGTTGTTCGCTGATGATACAGCGCTGGTGGCTGATTCATGTGAGAAACTGCAGAAGCTGGTGACTGAGTTTGGTAAAGTGTGTGGAAGAAGAAAGTTAAGAGTAAATGTGAATAAGAGCAAGGTTATTAGGTACAGTAGGGGTGAGGGTCAAGTCAATTGGGAGGTGAGTTTGAATGGAGAAAAACTGGAGGAAGTGAAGTGTTTTAGATATCTGGGAGTGGATCTGTCAGCGGATGGAACCATGGAAGCGGAAGTGGATCATAGGGTGGGGGAGGGGGCGAAAATTTTGGGAGCCTTGAAAAATGTGTGGAAGTCGAGAACATTATCTCGGAAAGCAAAAATGGGTATGTTTGAAGGAATAGTGGTTCCAACAATGTTGTATGGTTGCGAGGCGTGGGCTATGGATAGAGATGTGCGCAGGAGGATGGATGTGCTGGAAATGAGATGTTTGAGGAAAATGTGTGGTGTGAGGTGGTTTGATCGAGTAAGTAACGTAAGGGTAAGAGAGATGTGTGGAAATAAAAAGAGCCTGGTTGAGAGAGCAGAAGAGGGTGTTTTGAAATGGTTTGGGCACATGGAGAGAATGAGTGAGGAAAGATTGACCAAGAGGATATATGTGTCGGAGGTGGAGGGAACGAGGAGAAGAGGGAGACCAAATTGGAGGTGGAAAGATGGAGTGAAAAAGATTTTGTGTGATCGGGGCCTGAACATGCAGGAGGGTGAAAGGAGGGCAAGGAATAGAGTGAATTGGAGCGATGTGGTATACAGGGGTTGACGTGCTGTCAGTGGATTGAATCAAGGCATGTGAAGCGTCTGGGGTAAACCATGGAAAGCTGTGTAGGTATGTATATTTGCGTGTGTGGACGTGTGTATGTACATGTGTATGGGGGGGGGGGGTTGGGCCATTTCTTTCGTCTGTTTCCTTGCGCTACCTCGCAAACGCGGGAGACAGCGACAAAGTATAAAAAAAAAAAAAAATATATATATATATATATATATATATATATATATATATATATATATATATATATATATATATCTGGGGATAGAAGATAAAGAAATCTTCCTACGTATTCCCTGCGTGTCGTAGAAGGCGACTAAAGGGAGCGGGAACGGGGGCTGGAACCCCCCCCCCCCTTCCTTGTATTTAAATTTCTAAAAGGGCAAACAGAGGAAGGATTCATGCGGGGAGTGCTCATCCTCCTCGAAGGCTCAGATTGGGGTGTCTAAATGTGTGTGGACGTAACCAAGATGAGAAAAAAGGAGAGATAGGTAGTATGTTTAAGGAAAGGAACGTGGATGTTTTGGCTCTGAGTGAAACGAAGCTCAAGGGTAAAGGGGAAGAGTGGTTTGGGAATGTTTTGGGAGTAAAGTCAGGGGTTAGTGAGAGGACAAGAGCAAAGGAAGGAGCAGCATTCCTCCTGAAGCAGGAGTTGTGGGAATATGATAGAGTGTAAGAAAGTAAACTCTAGATTGATATGGGTAAAACTGAAAGTGGATGGAGAGAGATGGGTGCCTATGAGAGATTGGTGCCTATGCATCTTGTCATGAGAGGAAAAATCATGAGAGGCAAGTGTTTTGGGAGCAGCTGAGTGAGTGTGTTAGCAGCTTCGAGACCGAGTTATAGTGATGGGTGATTTGAATGCAAAGATGAGTAATGTGGCAGTTGAGGGTATAATTGGAGTACATGGGGTGTTCAGTGTTGTAAATGAAAATGGTGAAAAGCTTGCGGACATATGTGCTGAAAAAGGTCTGGTGATTGGGAATACCTGGCTTAAAAAGAGCGATATGCATAAGTATACGTATGTGAGTAGGATAGATGGCCAGAGGGCGTTATTGGATTACGTATTAATTGATAGGCGTTTAAAAGAGAGACTTTTGGATGTTAATGTGTTGAGAGGGGCAGCTGGAGGAATGTCTGATCACTGTCTTGTAGAGGCGAAGGTGAAGATTTGTAGAGGTTTTCAGAAAAGAAGAGAGAATGTTGGGAGAAGAGAGAAGTGAGAGTAAGTGAGCTTGGAAGGGAGACTTGTGTGAGGAAGTACCAGGAGAGATTGAGTGCAGAATGGAAAAAGGTGATAGTAGATGACCTAAGGGGAGTGGGGGAGGAATGGGATGCATTTAGGGAAGCAGTGATGGCTTGCGCAAGAGATGCACGTGGCATGAGAAAGGTGGAAGGTAATCAGATTAGGAAGAGTACTGAATGGTGGGATGAAGAAGTAAGATTGTTAGTGAAAGAGAAGAGAGAGGCGTTTGGACGATTTTTGCAGGGAAGTAGTGCTAATGACTGGGAGACGCATAAAAGAAAGAGGCAGAAGGTCAAAAGAAAGGTGCAAGAGGTGAAAAAGAGGGCAAATGAGGGTTGGGGTGAGAGTATCATTAAATTTTAGGAAGAATAAAAAGATGCTTTAGAAGGAGGTAAATAAAGTGCGTAAGACAAGGGAACAAAAGGGAACATCGGTGAAGGGGGCAAATACGGTGGTAATAACAAGTAGTGATGAAGTGAGAAGGAGATGGAATGAGTATTTTGATGGTTTTTTGAATATGTTTGATGATAGGGTGGCAGATATAGGGAGTTTTGGTCGGGGTGGTATGAGAAGTGAGAGGGTCAGGGAGAATGGTTTGGTGAATAGTAAAGAGGTAGTGAAAGCTTTGCGGAAGATGAAATCCGGCAAGGCGGCGCGTTTGGATGGTATCGTAGTGGAATTTATATATATATAAAAAAAAAGAGGGTGACTGTGTTGTTGATTGGTCGTAAGGATATTCAATGTATGTATGGATCATGGTTAAGTGCCGGATGACTAGAGGAATGCCTGCATAGTTCCACTAAACAAAGGAAAAGGGGATAAAGGTGAGTGGTCAAATTACAGAGGCATAAGTTAGTTGAGTATTCCCGAGAGGGTAAAGGCATGTACAGAGCATCAGACTGGAGAAGAGCAGTGTGGTTTCGTAAGTGGGAGAGGATGTGTGGGTCAGGTGTTTGCCTTAAAGAATGTATGCGAAAAACACTTAGAAAAACAGATGGATTTGTATGGAGCATTTATGGATCTAGAGAAGGCATATGATAGGGTGGATAGAGATGCTCTGTGGAAGGTTTTAAGAGTGTACGGTGTGGGATGTAATTTACTAAAAGCAGTGAAAAGTTTTCCCAAGGATGTAAAGCACGTATACGAGTAGGAAGAGAGGAAAGTG